>NW_027187325.1:4298901-4361600 GCF_028583685.1 Petaurus breviceps papuanus | reverse complement strand
GGGGGGGGGGGGTGAGGCAATCAGGGTTAAGTGACTTGCCCAGGGTCATACAGCTAATACATGGCAAGTGTCTGAGGCCAAATTTCAACTCAGTCCTCCTGACTCCAGAGCCAGTGCTCTATCCACTGTGCCACCTAGCTGCCCAGGGGAGAAACTTTTAAGTAGATTCATCCATTATTATTAAAATAAACTTCCTAGCATCAGAAAAATATCTGTCTGTTCACTGTTCACTCCCGCCTAGATTCCTCAATAGTATAGAAATGCAGAAGAGGCTGACAGATAGATCATTCACCTTTTGTCCTATTATAAGCAAAATACATTAGAGTAATAATTTTTAGGTTTGTTATTCATATACTTTTTTTTGAGAGGCAGTTGGGGTTGTGACTTGCCCAAGGTCACATGGCTAGTAAGTGTTAAGTGTCTGAGGCCTGATTTGAACTCAGGTCCTTCTGACTCCAGGGCCAATTCTCTATTTACTGTGCCATCTGGCTGCTCCTATTCATATACTTTCCAATGTCAATTTGTCTGCTCAAAAATTATTATTAACCTACCAATGCTTATAGGATAATCTTAAACATGGTGGGGACATAGTGGTACGTGGAGTTGAAAAAAACCAGGGAGGGCAGCATATACAGACTGTAATGAGTCCAAAAGTCCAGTTTCTGCCTTCTAAAAAGGGAAGACACTTGGAGGAATTTGATACTCACCATTCCAAACCTCCAATAAGCAAGCAAAAAGTCTGAGGCAAGTGGCATAAGTTAAGGCCCGAGATAGCAACATAGGGATGAGATCAGAGGTGATGCATTTAACCTGGGGGGGGGGGGGTATCTTGTTCCACGGAGTTGAAAACAAAAACAGGCAGATCAACAGATGCAAAGTGGAAAATGGAAGGATGATCTATCTACTTGTCAGAGTATATCATCTTATATGACACTGCGTTTCAAAATCTGAAAAATGCTTCTTCATCCATCCATCCATCCATCCATCCATCCATCCATCCATCCATCCATCCATCCATCTATCCATCCATGCTTTCCAAAAAATCTGTTAAGTATCTGAATGTACAAGGCCCTATGTTCTGACCTAAGGGAAATAGAAAGATCTAGGCTCTAAAAGAGCTTCCAATAGAATAGAATAGAGAAAATATAATATGTACCCAACTAATAAAATACAAAGTAAAATGTGATAAGTGAACAATACAGACTCAGAAAAGGAAGAGATAACTTTTGTCTAGAAAAAATATGAATGTCTTCATTGATTATGTGGCATCTGAATTGAGTCCTGAAAGACAGGTAGGAATTCAATAGAAAGAAATGACAAGAAAATCTTTCTGCAAGTTGAAAATGAATAAATAAAGGTGTAGATGAGGAAAAATCAAAGATATAATGGACAATAGTGAATGATCCTGTTTTACTAGTGACACAAAGGAGATAATAATCATCATTAATACCATAATATTCATAACCATACACATAAATGACAATTATGTATATATATATGTTATATATGTATATATATATTAATAACACATTTATTATAGAGCAACTAGATGGTACAATGTATAGGGTCAAGAAAACCTGAGTTCAAATATAGCCTTTTACATTTACTAGCAGTATGACTTTTGGCAAATCACTTAACCCTATTTGCCTCCGTTTCTTTATCTGTAAAATGACCTAGAGAAGGAATTGGCAAAACCACTCCAATATCTTTAATCAGAAAACCCCAGAGGATTGGAAAGAATCATACATGACTGAAACGACTGAACAACAAACACAATCAATATATAATTATATAATGTGATTATTATAATGTATTATTATAATTTCCCACTTACATAGGAATTTAAGGTTTACAAAAGGTTTTATTCACACTCTGTGAAATGTGAAATGTTTAATATAGCACATATAAAATCATTTGCATTTTATAAATGAGAAAATTGAGGCCTCACTGGGAGAATTGTAGTGCCTTCAAAATTAATATGCAAGTTGTGAATTGGGGAGTTTGGTGAAATGGACGAATTTTGTTTCAGACATGTTGAGTTTGAGATAGCTATGGGGTACTCAGTTTATGATGTCTAAAAAGCAGTTGGTAATGCAGAACTATAACTTAGGAGAAAAGTAAAAACTGTATATATAGATCACAGAATCATCTGTATAGAAATAATAGACCCATAGGAGCAGATGGAATAGATAAACAAGAAATATAGTATATAGGGAAAAGAGAAGAGAGCCAAGCACCAAATTACCTATAGTCTAAGAATCAGAGACAGAAAGCCTTGAAGGACATCTATAGTTTTTAGACATGACCAGGATAAATAAAGGAGTCTGAAATTGAGAAGTCAGTCATATAGGAAGAGATGAAAGAGAATGCAATGTCATCATCATCTAGATAAGAGAAAACATCCATAAAAACAGGGAATGTCAACTTCTGCTGAGTGGCAAAAAGTATGATGAGTGAGAAAAGGCCATTAAATCTAACAAGAGATCATTAGCAATTTTGGAGAGATTTTATTAGCTCAGAAACAAGATTTAGCATTTAGGAGATGTGAAGATGCAGTTTAGGAGAAAGTAGAAGGGGAAAAAAAAGATGTCTTATGTATATGGCTTTCTCTAGGAGTTACAAAGAGAAGGGGAAGTGAGCAGTGGGAAAATACTAATGTGGATGGTAGGAGCAAGTTTTTTTTTTGGGGGGGAGGGGTTGTTTTTTTTTTTTTTTGCTTTTTGGAGGGCAATTGGTGTTAAGTGACTTGCCCAAGGTCACACGGCTAGTTTTTGTGTTAAGTGTCTGAGGCCAGATTTGAATTCAGATCCTCCTGACTCCAGGGAGGGTACTCTTTTCATTGCACCACCTAGCCACCCCCTTTTTTGTTTTTTAAAGGATTTTTGTTAGTTGTTTTTTTTTTAAAGATGTAGAAGACATTAGAGTTTTAGTAGGCAGAAGAGAATATCCAGTAGATAGAAACTAAATAAATAGGGATGATAGTGAGGGCCATATTATGGAGTAGATGGCAAAGGAATATAAAGTACATGTGGAGACATTGGTCCTCACACAAAGAAAGACCACATTTTCATCCAATATTGGAGAGAAGGAAGATGTCTGAGTTATGAGAGATAAGGAAGAAGGTAGAAGAAGAAATTCTTAAAAATAACTTTAAATGATCATGATGATGAGGAGGAGGATGAAGAGATCATTTACAAAGCAAATGGGAGGCAGTGGAGAAGAAGGTGCCATGTGAGGAGAGATGAGGGCCGAGGAGAGATAAGGCTTGCAACAGCTTTGTGAAGAAAGGAATAATTAACTAGGAGTAGAATCAATAGCTTATTTCATTTAGGACTCAGCGGAGATTAGATAACATAAATTACTAGTAGGCTCAATAAGAAGAGTCTCTTGATTTCTTTTAGTTATTATCAGCAAAATGTGAGTAGGAACGAAGGAGGAAGATGGTAGTAGTAATCTAGGGTTGGTGTTTGTCAAGGCATAATTGGCAACATGACAAGGAAGGGAGGAATTCAAGAAGAGAAGAAAGTATAGAGTTGCACTGGTCCACCAAGGGATAAGAAAAGGGAGGGGAAGGTAGAGTAGCCAGTGAAGATTGGAGAGAATGGAGGTCCTGGTGAGAATAAATAATAGGGTTAGGGGTTGTAAGAAATCGGAAAAGGTGAAATGATAAAAGATTGTGATCGAATAAGAGAATTTCAGTGTTTGTGGGGATGAAAGTGGAATACTTATGGGTGATGGCAAGATCATGAGTATATTTTTCGCTGTGTACAGTTGAGATAGCGCTAGACAAGTTCATGTGAAATTACTAGATTGAGAAAATGGGAAGCTATATTATTTGAGAGAAAATCAATATGTATATTGATATCTTTAGAGTTATGGCAAGAGTTATGGTGAAGAGAAAGATTGTGAACCAGACTTTTAATATTTTCAGGAAAAAAAAAGTTTTCTGGAGATTGATATATGGTATTTCCCAAATGACTTAGTGCGGTTTTAAGTTACTAAAACTGAAAATAATTTTTAAAAAATCAAGTTATTAAATTTTAAAATGTTAAGTTATTAAGAGTGAAAATAGCAAAAAAAAAATCTTTAAAAATTTAAGTTATTAAAGCTTAAAACTACTCTAAGACATTTGGGATACCCTGTATAGCATCCCAGGATCTGAATTGGGTGATAAATTTTGGATCACATGAATCTCGAAGAAGGAGGAGTTGCTGAGTGATGTTAGTAGAAAGATTCTGGAAGTAGAAGTAGGAAGCAAGAAGTATTGCAACTCCCCCACCATAAGCACAGTAAGTCAGAAGTATGAATGAAAGTACAACCACTACTAGAAAGGGTGATGACAGAAGCAATTTTGTCAGGTGGAGCCAAGGCTCGGTGAGCACCAGAAGATAAAAGGAAAAAGAAAGGAACAGGTTTATCTTAAAGGAAGTTTGTTAAATATAGAGCGGACAGAAGGGCTTGAGTCCTCAGGAATAGAGAAAAGAGACGCAGGCAGAGCTGAGGTGTTATAATAGAGGGCTGTATTTAAGTGGATAGGAATAAGGAAGTGGGATGGGTGAGAATGGCAAAGATAGTTGTGCGTTGGTAGATGAAGATTCAGAATAATTGTATTATTCTTGGGGGAGGGGGAAGTACAAGGTGTGGGAGTATGCTAACAATTGAGGAGTGAGTATTAACAACTAGGTGGGGCAGTGTGTAGAGTGCAGGGTCCAGAGAATCAGGAAGACTCATCTTTCTGAGTTCAAAACTATCCTCAAATACTAGCTCTGTGATCCTGGGTGCTTAACCCTGTTTACTTCAGTTTCCCCATATGTAAAATGAGTTAGAGAAGGAAATGGCAAATCACTCCAATATCTTTTCCAAGAAAACCCCAAAGGAGTCACCAATAGTCAGATATAACTGACCAACTGAATATGGAATCACTGAAGATTTGGGGAGCAGCTAGAAGGTGCAGTAAATAGAGCCCTGGGCTTGTACTAAGGAAGACTAATCTTTCTGAGTTTAAATCTGGCCTCAGATACTTACTAGCTGTGTGACCCTGGGCAAGTAGCTTAACCCTATTTTCCTCAGTTCCTCATCTATAAAATGAGCTGGAGAACAACAAAACAAACCACTCCAGTATCTTTGCCAAGAAAACCCTAAATGAGGTCACAAAGAGTCAGGCACGACTGAAATGACTCAACAACAAATTGGCCGAGTATCAGTGGTTGAAGAGAAGTTCACTGAGAAGAGATGTAAATAAATAATTCAAGATGCTCTCTTAATAACCATGTTCATGGCAGGTGGTGACATCATATACTAAGGGGCCACAGAAATTCAAACATACATCGGGCAAGAGCAGGAAAAAATGCACAAATGTGGTCAGGAGGCATGAAGGTACTGACTGAGTACTGGAGAAGGACCTGAAGTTATAGAAGCTGGAAGACTAATACTTGAGAGTTTAGTGGCTGGGTCTTATCTCTGGCTGGCCAATTGGGCCCTTCATTAGAGAAGGCCCAGGTGGCTATGGGAGGTGGGAGGTGAAGGCAGGGTCTTATCTTGGGGTGGTCTGCATGGGCCCAGAGTTGAGGAAGCCCCTGAAATAGTCCCAATAGAGTCTAGAAAGTAGGTGTTGGCATTGGCCCTTTAGTCTGGGCAGTTAGAGAAAGTCTAAAGGCAAGATCAATGATAGTAGTAGGGGATGACTTGAAGTGAATGTAGAAAAGAAGAGAAGAGGGAAGTGGGGAGACAATTGAGAATCTATTGGAAAAAACAACAACCAGTTAAATGACACCCTGAACTAAACTGTTGGCAGTGGAAGTAGAGTGAACGGATAAATATGAGAGATAAAGTAGAGGTAATTGTAAGTAGACTTTGGTGAATAATTTTGCACAGGAGGCAAAGGAAAAGGAAAATTCAAGGATGACTAAAAAGTTTTTTATTTAGTTATTTATTAAAAAGTTTTGAGCACAGATTAGATGACTGGGACAACAGGGTGTCACAGCTGCACCCCGAGGGTCTTCAGGGTTTGCTGCCAACACAGGTTCTTAGATCTGCTTTGATAAAGGAAAGCAACTCAAAATGGGTTAACAAGCTTACTTTAATCAGTCAAACATATATCATTTACCTAGTTCAGGGGAAAGAGGTCAGCACCCCGAACTTCAGAATATACAGACAGAATTATCAAGACAGAAACAGATCAAGTACACAGATTTCCAAACTGTCCAACCATTACATCCATACCCAATCAACATCTGGGTTTCAACATCTGGGTTTTTCAAAGCCGGGGGGCTCTGGACAACGGCTTCCCAGAATCCAGATCAAATCACAGAACACTTCTTAAAGTGAGCCCCAAAACAAAGCTACACATCAGGGCTTATATAGCCTTCTCCTGGCTCAGAGAATGTAACAACCTTATTGACCCACTGGCCAATCCACAAGTATCTACTGAAAAATAAGCCTCCCACCCCAGGCTCCAGGTGCACTTTAGCCTAGGGGCAGGGAAGATCTTAAAAATTTACATACCCATTACACAGGGGCAGCATCAACAGAAGTAGAGGAATTCAAGATGAAGAACTGTTGTTGCTGTTGTTGTTCTGGGGGGTAAGATAATAATGTCAACTTTTTACATAAGTCTGAGCTCCCAAGGGTACACTCAGATGGAAGTTTTAAGTAGGGCATTGAAAATGTAGTTTAGCAACTCAGTTTGAGACAGGAGATTGAAATTTTGGAATCATCTTCACATAGGTCATAATTGAAGCTGTGGGAGTAGAGAAGGTCACCAAAGTATAATGTACAAAGACAAGAAAATTGTATTGAAGACAGATTCCTTAAGAAAAAGTCTATATTTAGTAGTAATATGAGATTAGAAAAACTAGTTAGAAATGTCAAAGGAGAGCAGAAAAAATCAGTATAGCAGAAGTCTAGAAACAGAGAATACCAAGGAGAATGGGGTAACCATTGTATAAGACTGAAGTTAAAAGCCCTGGCAAAATCCTAGAGCTCAAAGTTGTGAGCAATGAACCCTATCAGTTAGCATGTTTGTATGAAAAAGAATCAATTTCAAACTAATCTCAATTCCTGTTTTTTCACAGTTACTGCACTAGTTGGTCAGAGTAATGTTAGAGACATAGAAAAAGTATCAGGATTTCAGTAAGAACTGACAAAGTCCACCATGATGTCTTTATGAGCAAGATGGAAACATGGTAGCCTTCATTCAGCAAGACAGATTTTGAAATAATCAGAGAATGTAACAAAATGAGTGGCAATTAACTGAAATTAAGAGAGACATGATTGCTGACTTTAATTTATTTGAAGGAAAAACACATGAGAAATTTGACTAGTTTTTCTTGGCCCTAGAGGAAAAGACTGCAACTAGAGTAAGTTATGGAGATGTAGCAAAGAAATGATTTTTGGCTCCTGGATAATAATATAATAGAAAAATCGTTAGACTTGGAATCAAAATCTGGGTTCAATGTGGTGCTGTTTGCTCACTATGAATTCAACCTTGGGTTACTCACTTAACTTCTCAGTTTCCTAATCCTTAAAATGGGAACAATAATATATATCCTCTGTTTTTCAAAGTGTTGTTGCACAGAAAATGCTTTGTAAATCTTTGTCTCATTGTTCTTGAGCATCATCAACATTATTATTATTATTTATTGCAGTTCAAGTGTTTACCAGGATAGAAAGTTGTTCTCTTTTTTCTTTAAGAAGGATTCTGGAGGATTTTTGCAGGAGGGAAAAAGGCCAGGGAAGAGCCTCTCATTCTTTGAAATTTGTCAGAGATCTCTAAAATCAGCTTATCAATCACACCTTCCTGTTGACTGACATACTGATTGACCCATCATTTCTTTTAACACTATGGGAAGTAGTTTGCATACTAGTTGACAGATTATATAGTTTGGTAACTTGAATTTTTTGAGGACAGGTAGGAAATTTCTAATCTTTAAAACACTTGTATGGTTTTCATTTCTTGATATTCTCTCTGGCCCCAAACAAAGGTGATAAGATTATAGACAGAGCTGAAAGGGACCTTAAGGATCATCTAGTGGAACTTTCTCATTTAGACTAGTTAGACTTTAGTTAGACTAAAGTCCAGAGGTTTTCACCCTCATTAAATAATCACAAAAAAGAAAAAAAATCTTTTTGGGGGGGGGGTAATTGGGGTTAAGTGACTTGCCCAAGGTCACATGGGTAGTTTTTTTGTGTTAAGTGTCAGAGGCCGGATTTGAACTCAGGTTCTCCTGACTCCAGGGCTGGTGCTCTACTCACCATGCCACCTAGCCGCACCCAAAATATATCTTTGGCAGGAAATCATGTAGCATCTGTATGAGGAAAACAACAGCCCAATCAGCCTTCTCACCCTCTTTAACTATTATGGGTATCCAAGGAGTTAGAGGTGGTTAGGGGTAGAAGTTGTAAAAAAAGGTCTTTCTCTAAATCTCCTGACATTTGGGTACCATTGTAGCACTTGCTTGGAGTGTCTATTATGTCTCAGTCTTGTCTTGGCCCACTTACTTTTAGAATTATGTGTCTCTCAGATCATATCTTTTTATGTGATATTTTATTCATAATTTCTTGTAGGCATAAGCTGTAGCCTCTATACACCTATCCCTCCACTTCCCTTTGGATGAACTGCAATTTTACTTCCACAGAGAAAGGTTAGATTAAAAGAGTTATTATCAAAACTTGGAAGTCAACTTGGAAGGAAACATTTAGTGGAGTGGCTCAGGGTACAGTGACTGGGATAAGGTCACAGATGGAATATTTATAAAATTTATAGATGACATGAAGGTGAGAAGGATAGCTAAGGCACTTCATGATAGAATAAAGGTCCAAAATGATCTTGATGACCTAACAGATTGGATCATATCAAATCTGATGAAATTTGACAGGAAATCATGTAAAATTTTACATGTATGGTCAAAAAATGTACCTCACAAGAAGGAGGTGAAAGAAGTACAGTTAGCATTTTGTCCAAACAAAAAAAAATGTCTAGAGATTTTGATTTATTGCAAGCTCAGAGTGACTAGAATGAGATGTGGCAACCAAAACAAACTAATAAAACTAAAATCCTAATATTATATTGAGCTAAATTAAGAAAAATATAGTTTCCAGAAGGAGAAAAAGATGTGACAATCCTGTTGTTCTCTGTTCTAATCACATCACATAAAGAAAAATTTTTCAGAGTTCCCAACATCACCTTTTAGAAATAGCATAATAATGTAATGATTATGCTATAATAAAAAGAATAATAACATAAAAATATCATAATAATGACCTAAACTCAGGCAATCAAGTGATGTTCTTTACTCTGGGTATTTCCAATTCCATAGATGGAACTAAAGAAGATGTCTTTGGGTTTAAGGAAAGAATTAGTTACTGAAAAGAGTCAAAGTGAGAAAGATGAAGATGATGAAGATAATTATATTTATGGAAATATTAAAGAGGTTTGAACTATAAAAGTCTAGAGACAGGAAACAAGGAGAAGACAGGGCCCCAAGCTCATGCCATGTAAGGCTCATCTGAAGGAACTGGGCCTGGTTAGTCTGAAGAAGATTCACAATGAAAGTAATAGTTGTGCTAAAATACCTTGAAGGTTGCCATATGGAAGAAGGATTTTAATTTATCTGTTTGCCTGGCTAGACTAGAACTAATAGTAAAAGGTACAAATTGAAGAAGAGTTTACATTTAATATCAGAAATGTTTTTTAATTGTTTTTAGGGAGGCTAGGTGGCACAGTAAATTGAGAACCTGCCCTGAAGTCAGAGGACCTGAGTTCAAATCCGACCTCAGACACTTAACATTTACTAGGCATGTGACCCTGGGCAAGTCACTTAACTCTAAAAAAATAAAATAAAATAAATTTTAAAATTGGTTTTTAAGAGTAGAAAGTGTTAAATGAGAAGATAATGGGTCTCATTTCATTAAAGGATTTCAGAAAAAGACTGAATAATCATTTGTGCATATGCTATAGAAGGTCTTTTTCTAGTAATGAGGCAGACTGATGGCAGCTGAGATTGTTTTCAACTCAGAAAATGCATAATTATGCACAGCATCCAAGTGCAGTATAACACTTTGAATTAAGGCAACATAAAGTCAGGCAACCAAGTTTCTTTACCATGGGTATTTCAAATTCCATCGATGGAAGTAAAGAAGATGTCTTTGGGTTTAAGGAAAGAGTTACTGAAAAGAGTCAAAGTAAGAAAGATGAAGAGAATTAAATTTATGGAAATATTGAAGCAGTTTGAGCTATAAAAGTTGAATATCCATAGGAAGAATATGTGAGAAGAAAAAGACTGACATCAGGCAAAATATTTGTGACCTTGTATCCTTGTTAGATATTGATTACAGATAGAGAAGCCCCTTACTTAGAGTCAGAAGACTGAGCATGAGTTCTATTTCGATAAACTAGTAGGGATAAATCAGCTATTTTGAGTCTCAGCTTTACATCCCTAAAATTCTACCTAGGTTGGTTTTTATTATAAATGTGATACACATATAGTGTTACAAAATAAAATACTTTCTGTGTATAATGTTTTCCCATGAATCATTTCAAATTTAAGGTTACCTTTCAAGTTAATTACTTTTCAAGGGGAAGTATTTTCTCTTCATCTAAATAAGAAGGCACTTGAGGACAGGAGCCATATTTTACATTTATTTATGTTTCTACATTGATTATCACAATGTCTTTAATACAGTAGATACTCAATATACTATAATTGTTTGAAATTGTTTCCAATATTACAGATCACTGAAGAATGTGTATTTTTTGTTTAAATTCTAAACTTTTTTTGTTTTGCCAATTAATTTGGTGTAAAATGTGCTTCTAGGTTTTTGCTAATTTTTTTTTCACTGTAAGATAACATAAGGATACCTTCCTCCATGAGCAATACATTGTTCCTGGTGCTTTCTTGTACTCCCTCTTAGTCAGTCAACAATGATTTATTAAACACTTATTATGTGCTAAGCATTATATAGGAACTGAGAATGCAAAAAAGCAAAAATAGTCCTTGACCTCAAGGAGCTCACATTCTGTCTATCTATCTGTCTGTCTGTCTGTCTATCCATCCATCCATCCATCCATTGGTCCATCTGTCAATCAGTCTATCTATCTGTCTGTCTGTCTGTCTGTCTATCTAAATATGTATAGACATAGATATATACATATATGACTAATACCAAAACAATTAGCATTTTCCTATATATAGAACAGAAAAAAATGATTGGACACAAAACTGCAGATCTCTATTATGTATAGCTTGCTTTTCTTTTTAAGTATGTAATAAGTTCAACCTGTAGCTTTCAAAGCTGTACTACTTAACTGTCTTCTTTCTGGATTATCTTTTGTACTCATGTTGATAGCAACTTGGTGGTAGAGTTAAAACTAACTTTCACTTCTCCTGCTTCCCAATCTAGGACCTTCCTGAATTCTAAGCCTCAGGGTAAAAATTTGAGCTCATATTTGAGTTGAGGCAAAAATTGGAGTTATAGTTTAGGTCAAGTAAGCCCATATTGATTGTGACAAGAAAATCCCAGAGCCAATACTGCTTTAATCTTTTGTACCAAAGACTTATATTTTCCAAACAAAAGGTAGAATTCTATATTTCCCTAGAAATAACAGGTAATTTCCGTCTTTGTTAAAAATTACTCCTAATTCTCTTTCACCTCTAAATACTTTGCTTAACATACATGTGAACTCCACTTTCAGTTTCTTTGAATCAGATTAAGGAAACAAAGCTGTATAGTGCTTTTACCTGGTCATCAACCATACCTTTTGTTCAGTGTATATTTTCCATTTCCATCCCCAGAAGTTTGGACAAATCCTAAATTGCACAAGGTTAGAAGGGAATATTTACTTCTATTAATGAATGATGGACCATCAATCTGAAATTCAGGGATATATTCTTAATCAGGCACTTTTCTCCATTCCAGTAGATTTGGCTGATGACACATCAAGAATTTGCTGTTTCCATTGAGAAAATGATGGCTTAGAGCATGTGATTTGAAGTGTGCTCTTGCAATACTGATTGAGCTGTACTTCAGGATTATGGTTTCCAGAGTAACCAGGGTAGTCTGTGTAATTTAGAATCACTCCACGAAAGTTCATGATTAGCTATTGAAAGTCTAGTTCCATTGTATTAAGAATAGTTATGTGATAAGAGAGAAATGGCCAAAGAGAAAGAATCTTAAATGAGTCCAGGATTTACATAATAGCTTCATAGCACCCTAGAATGTTCCCATTTTGCTTATTTTCATATCTACATAGTTCCCTTTGACAACTTAAGAAGTGATCTGTATTTTATAAAGGCATATGCATTTTAAAGATAAAAATAATTTCTCCTTATTACTCTATAGTCTCCTTATGCTCATGGATCCTATTATTATTTATGATTATTAACTTACTCAGTTAATCCACATAGTACATTTAGCATGTACACATACAAAGTATGCTGTGGGCATAATTCAAAAGTGGGAAAAGTTTTGGGAAACCTCATGAAACCCACTGAAGCTTCTTTGTTGTTATCTTCTCCCTCCAGACTTCTCCAGTGAAGACTCTTCCCTCTAGCCTCATTTCCTTGCTGATCTCATTTGCTCCCACAATTCAGATATCACCTTTATGCAAATATACACCCACATGTATATCTCCATCCATAATCTCTCTCCTGAACTCAAACTTGCATTTCTATACTGAAAGAAGAACAAAATTATAAAATACTTAGAAGCAAGAATAATTGTACTATGTAAAGGAAATGGTCGATAAGGTTGGTCTGAGCAGAATGCAGGGTATATTTGTGGGAATAAGGCTGGAAAAATAAGATGGGGCTTTGTAATAACAAAGAAGCCTGAAAGACATAGAGAAGAGTTTAAATTTGGTGCAATAGGCAACAGATAGCTATTATAGGTTTTTGAACAGATTAATGGTAAATTAAAGTGTTTGTTAGAAATCAAATAATCTGGGGAGGCTAGGTAGCACAGTGAATAGAGCACTGGCCCTGGAGTCAGGAGGACCTGAGTTCAAATCCAGGCTCAGACACTTGACACACTTACTAGCCACGTGACCTTGGGCAAATCACTTAACCCCAATTGCCCTCCAAAAAGAAAAAAAAAAGGAATCAAATAATCAGTTTGTATCAAGGACCTTCTATGTTCCAGGCACTATTCTTGTACTTAGTGATGGAGAAATATAAAAGGAAGGGTGAATCTGCAGACAATTTTAAAAGAAGAAATAATTGGATTGAGTAGTACATTGGAAACCAAGCATGAAAGGCAAGGAAAAATTAAGGATATTGTCATAATTTCTGGTCTGGGAGATAGATAATTAAATGACAGATTAAAATGTAATCGCACCTGTAGAATGAGAAATGGTCATAGAGTGAATTATTTCACTTTTGAGAAGTTGAATTCTTATTGACGGAGATGATTAAGTGCAGATAATGTCAAACTTCGCTGGAAACCTCAAATCATACTAAGAGGCCAAAGGAATAGAAGACAGCCCCTTTCCCATGTACATGGTCATCTGATAAATCTCTCTGTCAGGGAATTTTGATGATTTTTCCTAGATCAAGGTCTTTAGAAAGAAACCTGAATATAGTTTTGTGTTAGATTGTGACTAAGTACTAAGGGAATGTTTGATCTTCAAATTGAATCTTCCCCATGAACTTTAATTAGAATCATATAATATTAATGGAATTTAGTGATCACCTAGTCCAATACTTGATATTATAGATGACGAAACTAAATTCCAAAAAGGCAAAGAATTTCTCAAGGTCAATTTACTTCAACAAATATCTATTAAACATCTATTATAAATATGACATTGTGTTCAATGCAATAAATACAATTATGAAATTAGACATTATTTGTAAGTTTTATAAAAATATACTAGTATTAATTAAAATAAATATAGCTTTAAAGAAGCAGTTCATTCAAAGTTTTATCAGAAATACGGAGAGGGAAAAATTGCTTATGTGTAGGAGAGTAAAAGACTTCATGTAGGAAGTTAAACCTAGTTTGTTCCTTGAAGAAAGTAAATGACTTATAGAGAAAGAGATTGGGATTGTGAGGGATTAAGACAGAAGGTAACTCTATACATTGTCAATAACAAGTGCAAAGGCATGAAGATAACAGAAAATAGGATAAGAATGGAACAATGATAAGGAGGGCATTTGACTAGCCCATAGATTACTTGAAGAGAAATAGAATACAGAAATTTGGAAAAGCTTTGGTTGGAGCCATACTGGATCAGTTAAAGGACGTATTTGGAAAATTGAATGTCAGTATAAAGAATTTACACGTTACTCAATAAACAATGGGGAAGTTGTGAAGATTTTTTTAACCGAGAAATGATATGACCAGACTGTTGTATTAATGATTCTGAACATGATGTGAAAGGTGAATTGAAGCCTTGCTTAAGGAAAGGAAAAACCAGAGGAAGGAAGAACAACATAAAAGATTTTTTAAAAATCTTCACAACTTCTGTGGTTCCTTTCAGCTCTAAATCTCCTGATATGTGTGTTTACAGATGGCTAGAGGGGAAGGTTTGGACATCTCCTCCTGGCTTGTCCTTAGAGAAGAGGCCTTTTTGGTTTGTACATGAGGAAAGCAGTTTTTCTTTCAGTTTTTAGAAGAGGAAAAAGGGTGCAGGCGGCAGTATCCAGAGTAATATGATAATATTTGTTTTGTTGTTTACAATGTAGAATTATGAGTATCAAGGGGAAAACACAAATGAAGCTAAAAGCATGAGTTGTCATTTTTAAGCACCATTTTAGGCACTGCACAAAATGCATGCTTTATGTCTTTTAAACAAAGTAGGCCATTAAGTGTGCAACGCTAAGAGGAATTTTTATCTCACCTATAAATACAAGTGATCTTTTAAACTTCAAATCCCCAAACACAGACAATTCACTGTGGCAATCAAGGCTGTTGAATTACAGAATTTAACTTCAATACCATCTGTAACCCTACTGGTATTTTAACAATAATGAATATTATACATTGACAACAAACATGCTACTTGAAGTAAAAAGATTTTTAAAAGTCAATGCTGACTTCCAGGAACTTTTGCTCAGAATCTGATTTACTCAAAAATCATTTTTTCTTTTCTTTTTTAACATTTTCATCTTTTAATTAATATGAAAGATCTCTAATCTTTATCTTAAAGTGAATATTGAAGAAAAATGATTCTTCATCACTTGCCTGATTGAATTCATCAAATAAAAATGCTTGACTGTTGATCAATAAGAATATTAATAAGTAATTCTGGCAAAGAAAATATTTGGATTTTTTTGTTAGTTTTCTGGAAGTTGCTAGTAACAGTTGTAGCATAGGAGGGATTTAAATTCTTCCCACATTTAGAGACTATTCTCTGAATATTTTTTAAAGTATTCCTTTTTTCCCTCTGAAGAAATAGTTCTTTTATTAAAAATCTATATTCTAGAAATAAATTTGTAGTGCTCAAGGCAATTGTCTAAAACTATATGCCTTAGAAGAGTTGCTTAACTGCATTATTGAGGGAATTTCTACTTTGAGAATTCCTAAATTGATGAAATCACAAACTCTTGCCAAAAATTAAAAGAACACTGAGCAATCTTGGGACTTCTAACAAAACAATGCAACCATAGATTGTTACAGAAGAACAGAAGCAACAGACAACCTGTGCCTGGTGGACACAAGTCTGGAGTTTAGGAACCCTGGGCTTTTTCTACTTCAAAAACTGCCACTTCTCTACCTTGTGAATTTGAGGGAGTCACTTAATCTCCCTAAACCCTCCTGAGTTTCCTCACCTATAAAATAATGAAGTTGGATCAGATGATTACTCTTTAAAAGAAACAGTATTTTACTAGAGGGAACACTACACTTACACGTTAGGAAAATCTGGGTTCAAATCTGAGCCTCAATTTCCTTATCTGTAAAATGAAGTATTGAACTTGATAAATTTTCAAGTCCATTTTATTTCTAAATCTTGTAATTCTGTGATTTCTGAGATCCATTTTTAACCAGATAGCTTAGAAATTTGAGAGGCAGGAATTACAATAGGGTCTGAAAGCAGATGCTCCAGGAACAGATAATTATTTTAGAGAAAGCTGTCAAAAATTAGTTTGTTTGGTTTTGTATTTTTGTTTTTTTTAATTTTCAGTCCCACATGCAGAGATGATTTCCATTGATGAGGTCATCTTAAAGTTTCAAAAAATATGTGTAGTTCCACCATGAGGGGTACTTATGTGCAAAAAAAGTTATAATACTATAGCTTTGAACTAGCCTTCATATATGTTTTCATCTTTTAGGAAGTAAATGAGTCCCATATCATTATCACTATTTTACTGAAAGGCACCAGAAAAGACTAAAATGCACCATATAAAGCAATGGTGTGGTGGTAAATATTTAACAACCAGGTTTCTGGGAGAGAGATTTACAAATGATACAATTTTAGGTTTATTCTGCATTGATGAGATTTTCTCTGTCATATTCTTAAGTCTAGAAATCAATAAAACAAAACAAAAATCAAGCCCTAAATTATCATATCTCCTGATTTCCAAGGTACAAATGCTCATACTGAAAATGCAGCAATTAGCTCTTTTGATCAGTTCAAAATGGCACCAGCGCATCCTTGATAGGTGAATTGTTTCAGATTAAAGGACAAGTTATTGGCAGAGTCTGAATTAGCACACAGTTCTGATTCCAGGGTCTGTGCTTTTCCTACAAATCATCTCCAGTATGCTTTTTTTCTGGGAAGCAGCTGAATCATCTATTAAATCACCTCCAGACAATAGTAACTCTAATCCATAGGGAATCTATGGCATTTGTGGGTTGGAGGATCTAAACTGAGATTTGTTAGTCACTCACACCAGAGGAAGTTAATGGCATTGGGAGAATGATATGCCAAAGACAATAGTATTTGCATTTTGAGATAATACCTACTTAATTAGAGTCAGCATAATATAGTAGGGGGCAGGCCTTGGAATTAGTGGACATGGGTTCAAGTTCAGCCCCGATACTAGAAACAAGTCATCTAATGTCTCAGTGCCCCAGGCAACCTTCTAACACTACAAATTGCAGACTCTTTCATGCTGCTGCCTCTCTCCCATCTACCTTTCTCTCTATTCAAAGAGTCACCACCTTTCTTTTTCTTCACTCTAATATTTCCCCTCTTACTCTGAAATTTCAATATAATACAATATTCATATTCATTCCTACTCAAGAAACCTAAATTCCTGAGTCCCCAGTATACTAAATTCTTAGACCTATTCCAAATTCAGCCTCAACTGGAGACAGAGATTTTCATACCCTTGATTTTTTCATAACCCACAAGTTTTCTACTTCCATGTTCATGCACAGTTTGCAATCACTCAATCTATTCCTCTTCCTTATGACCCCTTACTATTCTACAACCTCACCATAAACTCAAATACTTCTACACCTCAGTTCTTTCCCAAGACATCACCCCATACACTGTCTACACTCTCCTTCCTTCCCTACATCTTCTACATATCTACCCCAATGGTGAACCAGTTTTCCTCTACCTTGAAGTAACTGGACCCTTTATCTCTTGCCAATTATGTCTTGCCCAGATCCAACCTTGAATTTACTCCTACTATTCAACTTTTCACTCCTATTCAAATGTCGCTAAACAGAGATGGAGAAATTTCTAAATTAATTTGTGTGGTCCTACTATAAAGTTATAGAATCTCAAATTGGACCCTCTCTGAAGCAAGACAGACTTGTTACTTCTCACTTTTCTTTTATTATCCCACTTATCATAAGGTCTTTTCAAAACTTTTTCATCCTTCCTCAAGCCTCCTGGGGCACCTACTCCCCAACCCTTTCAGCTGAAGGTCTCACCTCATAATTCACGGGAAAGCTTGAAGTCATTTGCCAAAAGATCCCTCTTCTCCCCTCCTCTATAACTCATTTCACTCAGAAGTCTTCCCTGACTGTGACCTTCTTCACCCTTGTCTTGCTTTGAAGTGACACTCCTGAAGTTACACTGAATTTCATTAAAAAAAAATCTCTACAGTTTCAAAATCTACTTTCCACCCTCTCTACAAACACATACAAGAAAACCCCAACCCAATTACTTTTCCCACTGAATTTTTGACAGAACTGACTTCTTTTTTGGAACTATAACGACACAGTATCAGCAGATTGGCACTAATTTGAGAAGATCTAAAAATGAAATACTAGGATTTGTTGAATTTTGAGTCCCCACGGCAAAGAGACCAGATTGTATTTTTGTTTGTGTGTGTGTTTTCGTATCTTGTATTTGTTGTTATGGAGATAGATATTCCTTATACCTCTTAAATATTGTTTAGTCCTGGTCAAAGATTAAATTTTCTCACCCCACCTTTCTCTTCCCCTTCTCCCTTCAATCTCTCCATCTCCATTGTGACACTTCATTTCTTCAAAAGATCCATAATTTTACTGATACAAATCCATCCATTTCAGTAGATAATTTTCTATGAAATTTCACTTTTCCCCTAGCCCCTGGAGGAAAAAAAACCCCATGTGATTGTCAGTTTTCTGGTGATGAGCCCATCTCATCTTACTCTGGTTCTAACACAACAGAAACAAAGTCTTTGATGTTCTGTACCTGGAGTCTTATAGTTTTGGTAGTGGTTTCTACTAGCCTTGGATTTGGAAACCTGGGATCACCTCCACACAATTCTGAGGTATCAAAGTAAGACTTCAGTCGAGGTGTGCTTATAAATCTCAGAAGAAGCCAGAGTAGGAGTAATGGAAAGTTTTTGTTGTTGTTGTCTGAATGAGCGAAAAATGATGTAAAACAAACAATGCTACTAATCCTGTTTCCCTTAGAAAACTCAAGCAAAGATCATTTCAAAATCTTTGTTTCTTTTTAAAAAATGATTGATGCTTTTCAATACACTTTTTTTTCCTCATTTTACTCTTAGAGTAACTTTATGAAGGGAGAGGGGGCATTGTTATCCCTATTTTGAAGGGAAAGGAACTGAGAATCAGAAAGGCTGAGTATTTTGTCCAAAGCCATATAGAAAATTAGTGGCAGGGTTCAGGTATTCTGGCTTCTAGATCACTGCTATTTCTACTATAATATTCTGTTTAAAGTTAAAATGACAAAGTAGAAGATAGAAAAACCCACTGATCAATAACACATATATACACAGTGACAGATGTCAATCTGTCAATGAAGTTTTAAGTGTCTATTGTATGCCAGCTACTGTGCTAAACTCTGAAGTATAAATTAAAAAAAAAGTCCGTGCCTACAAGCAGCTTAAAATTAAATGGAAGAAAACAAGACACAAAAAGGTGCATGGTGGAAAAGTTAGAGAAATATCAAATTAATGCAGCCAGATGAGAAATAAAAAGTTCTGAGCTGAGCCCTCTCCTCAAATGGAGTTGTATGGAGTTCACAGCTTGCCTCTCTCCTTCTTTTCCACTAACTAGAGTGACAGAGTAGGGTGATGAAGTATAGTATAAAGGCTGGCAGCATCTTGCAGGATGATGACATTTTCCTAATAATGAACTTCCTGAGGCATTCATCTATATTCATGCTCAATGGAATTTTACTCCATTTTAATTAATAGGAGATATTTCTCTTAATAGGAAATGTTTCTACAACTGTTTTTTTTTTCTTTAGTGAGTAGATACATAGATGTATTCTCGATTTCCATGATCTAGATGCTGATATGTTGTATGGTCTATCTCACATAGAAGTGAGCTGTTAGCCACTTGCCTATCTCTGATATAAAAGGCACCAAGACAGACATCTGCCTCCAAATATCTTTTCTCGCTGACTAGCCATGACTGTGCTCTATTTTTCTTCTGTAGCTTGAAAATTCCCATCAGGGGTACTATCTCCAGCCAAATGGCCTGATTAAAATACACGTGTATTGCCTAGAAGGAGAGAGTTCTGAGATCTCCTAGCCTTCTCACAGAAAACATTATTAATAACAATAAGTGGTAGTGGTAGCAGTAGTAGTCGTAGTAGTAGTAGTAGTGATAATAATTATTATTTTATTATCATCATCTATTAGGTAGCTGTCATCTTAAAAGAAACATCTTAAAGATTGGCCCCAAGGGAATCAAACATTGTATAGGTAGAGAAATGAGAGTTAGAAACATGACAGTTAGAAACCCTGGACAATAGCCTGGCATCATTAAGGACATTGAAGTATGGAAACCATCATGAAATGTGGCACAAGTGCCTAGGAGAATGAACAGGAAAGGAGAGTGCCCATCAAAAAGTTTACTTACTTTATAGCCTTTTCTGAGTACCAACCCCCCATTTATGAATAATACATTTTAAAATCCTTTAAAAAAAAGCATCTTGGAGATCAGAACTGAGTTTTAAATCTCTTTATGTCTTTAGTGAGGATTCTATTTTCAACACATCAGAAGGGGTAGCCGGGGGCAAAAAGAAAAATAAAGAAAGCCAGCATTTGTTGCTATTTACTTCTCAATGACCCCAGTTCTTGTGGTCTGGTCAGCATTCATTTGTAGATTCTGCCTCATTATTAAGAACCTGCCAGTATTTTATGTTTGGGCAATGCCTCATAATATTTTTCAAATATTTGTGTTTCATAAAAACAAAATACACTTTGCCAAGCTGATTTTAACACATTTTAACTAACAAGAATTTAATGCTTATTTTTCTCATTAATTCTCCTTCAAAGAGTCCAAATGCTTCCAAGAGTTACTAGATAAGGAAAAAGCACTGTAATCATATTTTGTCTTTTTAAAACTGTCCATTTTCCCCCCACAAGATATAATTAATTTAATCTTTGCTGTTTAATTCTGATTTGAAGGTGCTATTGAAATAACTTAGAATGTTTCCGGCTTCCCTAGCTGCTATACAAAATCATAGATTCTTGTAGTTGGCATGTAAGAGAGATGGGGAAATTGAGGGCCAGAGAGGGGACTGACTTGTCCAATATCACACAATTAGTGAGAAATTAAGGATTAAATTTGAAGATTTCTGTCTTTCTGCTCTGGATGTTTGCCACTGCAATATACTAATCACTAACTTCATTAAAAAAAAAATCTTTGTAATATATCCTCTCATGCATAAACAAAGGTCCCTGTCCAAGACATCACTAAAAATTTATAGAATTATTCAGAATTCCAGAATCTCTATTGAACAGGATTTTATGTTATTTGCTGCCCACTAATTTTAGGAGAATGGGGCAAGAAATAAGAGAACTATTCAAAAGAAAAGTGTGTGACAATATAGAATGTAAACTTCTTGAGGGTAAACACTATCTCACTTTTATCTTTGTAGTCTCAATACCTAGCATATATATGCCTGCCAAATATATTAGGGCTCAAATTATCCTTGCTGATTGATTTAAAAAGAGTAGGATCTGGGAGTTGTGTCCTTTCATAAATATACTTTCACACTAATGCGAGTCTCAGTTCTTTCAAAAAAATTCAACTTCAGCCATGAAATAAGGAAGAAATGGATTTAGAAGACATTGCATTTATCCTCAAGTCTAATTAAAATTATCTCTCTCTCTCTCTCTCTCTGTCTTTGTCTCTTTGTTTCTGTCTCTGTCTCTCTGTCTCTCTCTCTGTCTCTGTCTCTCTCTCTGTCTCTCTCTCTGTCTGTCTGTCTCTCTCTCTCTCTCTCTCTATCTCTCTCTCTCTCTGTCTCTCTCTCTGTCTCTCTCTGTCTCTGTCTCTCTCTCTCTGTCTCTCTGTCTCTGTCTCTCTGTCTCTGTCTCTCTCTCTGTCTCTCTCTGTCTCTGTCTCTGTCTCTGTCTCTCTCTGTCTCTCTCTCTGTCTCTGTCTCTCTCTCTCTCTCTCTCTCTCTGTCTCTCTCTCTCTGTCTCTCTCTGTCTCTCTCTCTCTCTCTCTGTCTCTCTCTCTCTGTCTCTGTCTCTCTCTCTCTCTTCCTGGAAAGTAACCAGTGATGTTTATTATACTAACCTCATATGCACAAGAAGCCAAGCTCACAAACTGAGGCTCAGCTTGGTTCATTTCTCTCATAGTAGGTTCAGAAAGTAAACACAGATAATACTTGAAAGAATTTCCAAAAGGGTCGAAATAGAGCTGTGTTGGAGGATGCCCTGAACAAAAACTGCATCGGACTCAATGAAACATAATCCAATTTTATTTGGTTATTTACTTACTTTTATTTTTGTTTTGTTTTCTCCATCTTAGCCTACTTCAGGTTGTGCACAGATAACCACGTCTGCATTACCATGGAATTAAAGTGAATTATGTCTCAGTCATCAACAGTGATTTTGTTCTCAGGCAACTTGTTATAACTGGGTGATTTATGTATCCTGATTCCTTTCCCAGTCTTCAAAATCACTCCCAGAATCCCCGAGGTTGAGCCGACTAAAATATTTATCTAACATAATTATTGCCCCCTTCTTTTTTAAAGCAGAGATTCTAGAAGATTTTTTTTTAATTCTTTCCTTGAGAAATATTAAAGTAGAAATAGGGCTGGACATGAGGCCGAAAGATCTAGGTTCAAGTCCTGAATCTCATTTCCTAGCCATAAGACCAAGCTATTTAATTTCTCTTGTACTTGATTTTCTCATGTATAAAATGAACAAAATATTTCCTACACTTTCTCCCTCACAGAGTTATTGTTAAGAAAGTGCTTTGTAAATTTTAATGGCTAAATAAATGTGAGTTATTATTAATAATGTGTGAGAATGTTTCCATTTGTTTATTCTAAGAACAAAGTTTTGATGGATTTTCTCTATATATGTCTCTTCTCTTGGCTTTAGATAACTGTGATAACCCCTTATCAGCCCTGCTGCCTCCAACAGCCTTTTCCAGTTCATCAGAACTCTTTGGCACTCCCAGCCCAGCCCAGCTCAACAGAAGAATTGGTAAGTGAGGTGACTGAAGCAAGGATAAGTCTATAAAGAAAAGTGCTAATGAATAATGGATGAGGCTGCATATTGGAAGAAAATTAACATTTTACTCAACTAGAATCGCTCCTTCATGTACCAAACACAGTGTTCAGGCAGTTTGGTTCTTTACTGATTATTATAAGAGTCTTTGATGAAAATGAAAAAGTTTATCTTGTATTTCACTTTTGTGTTGTAATATAAATCCCAAATGTATGTTTTAATTTATTGTCATATGGATGAACAAATATACTTGATAATTTATTTACATTAGAAATGAATGAAGAGCAGTAAGTGAGGGAAGTTTTTTTCCATTCTTTTCTTTCCTCTGCTTAAACAGAGAATGGGTTTATAGAAAAAAAAAAAAAAGTAGAAAAAAATTGAATTGGAATTCCGGTAACCCAGGTTATCACCTCATTTCTCCTACTAACTACTTCAAAAACCATGGACAAATCATTTGATTCCTCTGGGATTCAGTGTTCTCACCTGAAAGGGAATTTGAAGATCTTCTCTGCCCCTTAATGGGCTTCACTTGGAGCCCAACAACAGAAACTTGCTTGGGGTCGGCTTGTTTTCCAGGAAGGCCCACATCTTTTGTTACTTTGTAGTTAGGCAGTGGGTCATGGAGGTTGTGATGTCCTTTGACCCTGGAGAAGGCTAGACATACCTTTGAGGTGAGGTTTTGCTCTGGGGCTCACTGATGGGAAGAGTTGTGTGGTTTGTCCAGATGAGACTCTGGGTAGCTTTTGAGCCCCCCAGTGCAGATGTTGCTGCTTCTCCGTCTGGTAACTATGTATGTATGTAATGGTCAGACAGCTAGAAGCCGTCTGTTGTTATGTTGAATTGCGTTGTTTTCTCTGTCTGTATTTTTTGTGTGCTTGTAAATTCTGTTTGTTTGTTTGTTAAGTTTAGGGCACTGACTTTTTCCCCCTGAACTAAGTTAATTCTATGTATGTTTGATTAAAGTAAGATTGTTAACCCCTTTTGAGTTGTTTTTGTTTAGAAAAGCATATTAAAAAACCTGTGCTAGCAACTATCCTGGGTGTGCTAGGGTGCTTTCTGTTATATAACCTCAAAGTCATCTTTCAACACAGAAAGGCTCTCATTAAGGCTGGTATCCTCAATAGAGTCCTGGAAGATAACTTCTCTTATGTAATAAGATGATCACAAGGAGGGCCATTTTTTAGTGAACATTTCCATGCAAATTTCAAAGCTGCAAACATATTTCCAAAGGATAAGGAGCTTCAGAAATATGAAGTGGTATCAAATAAGGACATAAATCTGTTTTTACCATTGGTAACATAACATAGCAAAATGGGTGGAAGGAGGTGCGTAGATGGAGACAAGAAGTTTAAAAAATTAATGAGCAAATATTCATTGTAGTTACTAGCATGTAGTCTAGGTTCTAGATGTAGCTAGGGGGCCGTCTCTACTTGTCTTGAGTTATATCTCACCATCAGACCCAGAAGACTCCGGGAGAGAAAGTGAGGTTGGTGACTTTTTACAACCCTCCCTCTCTTAAATTCAATTCATTTGCAAGTCATGGCATCACCTTCCTGATGTCATGGTCCTCTTTTCTAGAATGAAGTATGAAATATACCAAAACAGGTATGACTATGCAAAATAACTAAGAAATAAAGCTCAGAAGATAGGTAGAAGCCTGTTTATGAAAGAGGTCAGCTGGAGAATTTTTATTTGACACTAGAGTCAATAGAAAACTATTTTAATAGTTGAATGACATGGGGAAGGGGAGAGGAATAAGAATTTACCACATGGCTACTATGTGCCAGGCACTGTGTTAAGTGCCTTACAATTATTATCTCATTTGATCTTCACAACAATCTTTTTTGTTTTGGGGGGGGAGGGTGGTGCTACAATTTTTATAGCTGAACAAGCTAAGGCAGGCAGAAGTTAAGTCATTTGCCCAATGTCACACAGGAAGTATCTAAGGCCTGATTTGAATTCAGGTTTTCCTGAGTCCAATACTAGCATTCCTTTGGACCGATTAAAAGTTGAATTTTATGAATATCAATTTGATATATTTATGGAGGATGAATTTGACAAGGGAGAGACTGAAAGCATGGAGAAATTAGAAGGTTATTGGAATAGCTAAATGAGAGGTGATAATGGCCTATTAAGGTATATATTTTTGTGAGATGAAAAGAAGGTTAATAAAAGAAATGCAGATGGAAAAGATTTAGGATATTGTTGAATATGGAAGGTATGGGAGAGGAAATTAAAAGATGACTGCATAGTTTCAAATTGGATGGATTGGAAGTATAGAGATTCTTTCAATAGAAGTAGGGGAATTTGGAGTAAGGAAAATACAATGAGTTCTGTTTTGACCCAATAAATATGATTGATTGTATAAGGGTACAGAGGAAGGAGAGATCATTTCATCCTAGGATGGTCAGGAATATTTTATACTACAATTAGATAAAAGGAATAGCTTGTTTTTGGTTTTGTTTTTCCCAAGAATTGTCAGTATATTATGTTGATGAAATTGGAGAATAACTCTTAAGTCTTTGTTTTTGTTGCTGTTCAATTGTTTTCAGTTAGATACAACTCTTCATGACCCTATGTAGGGTTTTATTGGCAAAGATACTGGAGTGGTTTGCCATTTCTTTCTCCAGCCCATTTTACAGATGATGAAACTGAATCCAGCAGAGTTAAAACTGAATAGTTTATAGGTCACTCAGTTAATAAGTACCCAAATTCCCATTTGAACTCAAGAAGATTAGTCTTCTGAACCCCAGACTATCACCCTATCCATTGTACTACCCCTCTCAAGTTTTATCTGGATTCTAATGGGCTGAACTAGATGACCGCTAAGGGTTCTTGATCTTCTGATTACAAATGTAGTTTTTGTTTCCCTAAGTCCTGCACACTATCACAGTACCTTACATTAGGGACTTACAGTCAAATATAGTAGACACAAACAAGGCATTGGAAGCATACATAGGAACACACAGCAAATCTAGCTCAATAGTAAGCCAATAATTAGTTCTTGTTCTTCAGTGCTACATGAAGTTTGGTTATAAAGCAATGAGAATAATTTCTTCAACACTGACCAGAGCTTATAGATGCTAATGATTCTACTATCCATTTGATATCCTCACCTAGGGAGCAGACATTCATTGCAATGAAAATGCATTTGATCACAACAGTTTTGGAAATCCTATTTGGAATGTTTTTCAAACCCTCTATTATATTCTCTTGGACTCCTATGTTAGGGAAAAATCTTCCTCCTTTTAGGTTGAATTTGATTGTCATAAAGAGCCAATATTTATTCATAGCCACCTCTCTTATATTTCATGAAGTGGTTGGCCAAGTTAGGGAATAATGTTTTTGCTTTAAAATGCAATATGATGATAAAATAATGACTGGCTTTTCTGGGTGGCAAAAGGACTTGTTCCAACATCAGTACAGAAGAAGCTCTAAGGATGCTTTGATTAATCTTAACTTTGATGGAATAGGAATCCATTTATTCAATGTGACTATTTTAAAGATGCAATCACTCATTTATATGCATATATGTATTGATGTGTTTTTCAAAAAAAAACACACTACACAGTTTCACTGGTTTAGCTATGTCTCATACATACTGGAATGGGGGCAGAGGTACAATAGGGAAGGCACTTATGAAATAATTACAATGATTAAGCATTGGTTCCAATTAATATGAGAACATTCATGAATGAAGTAACTTTTGAGCAGTATTTTAAAGGGATGAAAGGATGATGTTTTCATGTCCTCATACACAAATCTGCTTATATCATTCTTCCACTCAGAAACCTTCAATGGCTCCCCATTTCCTGACAAATAAAGTGCAAACCCTTGGTCCTGCCTTTCAAGTTCATTTGCCATCAACC
Organism: Petaurus breviceps papuanus; assembly: GCF_028583685.1. NCBI lineage: Eukaryota > Metazoa > Chordata > Mammalia > Diprotodontia > Petauridae > Petaurus > Petaurus breviceps. The sequence goes on along the minus strand of NW_027187325.1, from coordinate 4,334,908 downwards.
CTAAATTTATTTTATTTTTAAAGTTTTACTTCATAATACTCCTTTGCACGTATACTCTAAGTTCTGACCAAATGGAACTATTCCTTGGATTTCCTTTGCTGTCTCTGTTCACGTTATCCCTCATGCTTAAAGTTAGCTTCTCTACATCAGTGTGACATCTTGAAGTCCTTCCCTTTCTTCGTGTCCTGGTTCAGGTGTCAAGTCTTCTGGGTAGCCTTTTCTGAGGTCTCTACAATGAAAACAATTTCTCTTCTTCCTCCAATTTCTCTTTGGCTATATTTTCCCTTTTCTCTTATCACACTGAATCTTATAAAATAGTTACAAATTGTATACTTTTCTCCTCACTAACCTGTAAGCTACTTGAGAGCAAGATCTATGTTCTATTTATCTCTGCATCTCTGGTACTATCCCACAGTACCTTGCAGTATTATAACAGTTATTAAATAAATATTTGTTGAATTAAATTGAAAGAAATGAGGGAAATATTTTAAGGGAAAGAAATATCTAGTTCTTGAGTTTCAGAGAAGGAGACAAGCACATCAGTTTCTTGGCATGATTTCCTTAATTAAGAAAAAACTCCTTGAGACTGAGGAAGAGGGCAGTATAGAAAGACAAATTTATACCAAAATCTCAATCAGGAGCCTATCAGATCCAGATCATCAGTCTATATCCAGTACAAGTCAGTAGTGACAGAAAGTCATTATTGCCTGATGACACTCTAGCAGTTACTAGGGAAGTAACATGTATGATTTTAGTCCAGTTTCTTCCCTAATGGACAGATGTCAACACATTGCAGATGGCACTGCCCCAATTTGTTCTAATTGCCAGGCATGTTTGGCAGCCTCAGAGAGATAAAAGACTAGAGCAAATATGGAAAGCATATTGTTCTAGCTTTGTGGATCATAGTTCATAGATTTAGAGCTGGAAGGGTCCTAAGCCATTTGGTCCCAACCTCTCCATTTATAGATGAGGATACCGAGTTCCAGATATGGTGAGAGATAAGGTCAGATGTGTAGTAAGTACCAGAGCCAAGGTTCAGACCTAGGTCTCTGAATTGTCCATCTGGCATCATCTCCCTTTCAACTTGCTTCTCCTTTATGTGACCTCTTTAGTAAGGTACGGCAAAGAGGTTTTAAAAGAGGCAAAGGCAATGGAATTAGAAATTTGGCTTGGTTCCTGGCCTCTCTCTCACCTCCATGTTCCTGTTGAGGTTAGCTTTTCTCTTTTCTAGCTTAACTCTTTCTCTCTGCACTTGGAATGTAAATATCATTTTAGTCACAAAAGTTTTAGATAAAATAAAAAACATATAATAAAGTATCAAGTATAAAACATGAATATTCGGAGGGAAAGAAGTAGTTAGGGTGCACGTCGAGTGTTTAAGGTTGATGTTTCTCTAAGGGGAGTTCTAGACCTAACTTGTACTGGCTCATGAAAGGTGATAGTTAAATTTTTAATATGAACATTTAGATCTCAAAAACTGGCAAATCAGGACTTGACTTATCATATTATTGATGGACTAGACTTAAGAATGATAAAAAATGTGAACAATACACGTAAATTTCAAATTATGTCATACATACATTCTCTCTGCCAAAGCTGGTTGTTAAGCATTTAAAAGCTTATGCCCGTGTTCATTCCTAACAGCAAGGATTGAGTCATATTAAAACTTATCTTCCCCAGTAGCTAGCCTATCACTGGGTTTATTGAATGGAAGAATGAATTCATGAACAAATGAATAAGTAAGATATCATCATAGAGGGAAACTATGTCCTCTCACAAATTATTCTAGAGATAGACTGTTCAGCTGCCGGGCCCATGGCTCTGATCCAGCATGGCATTTGTCATTTTTACTCACCCATGGTTATTTCTTTTCACTCTTCCCACCATATTCACCTACTTGTGTGCTTTCTATTCTTTTTTGATGCATTTTCATTTTTGGTAAACTTTTACTTCAAGAAAAGTTAGAGATTTTGAAGTAAGAAAAAAAATCATTAGAGATCTTCTCAGTTCCTTTATTTTGGAGATAAGGCCCAAAGAGGTTAAGGGACTCACTGAAGGTCATGAGTGGGAGTCAGTGACAGAACCAGGTTTTAATCCAAGCTCTTATAACTTGAAATCCAATTCCCTTTCCATGTATACATACATCCAAAAATAGAAAAAAATTCAATATATTTTGTGAGAAATCCATTGAACGTCTGTGTTGCTTTTAGATTTGGCAGAATAACATACAACAGCAGAGATAATTCTTTTGTCTTATGTTTAAATCCTATACCATGTCAACAACACTATGTTCAGGTAGAAGCTTAACACACATCATAGTCATTACCATTATCTGAAAAATTTATCTTTATAGCACTATAATCTTACTGAATTGATGCAGTTATACAAAAATGGACCCTTTACTCTGTAAGCTTTAAATCTAGCACAGACAGGATGAACTCTAGGGCGTGGAAGTTCAGGATTGTTGTTATGGCTTTTACATCTTACAATCAAGTAACCTACAGCAGAGAAGAAGGTAGTAACATTGCTGAGGTTCAAAAAGAAACAAAATTCAGATATTTTCAAACAACCCATGCATTTTGCCCCCACTTCCACACTCCCCTTTTTCTCAACCAATGTGTTCCTTTCCTCACCCTTTATGCTATTTTTATTATTCATTTTAACATGATTACGATGGTATTAACAGAGTAGAGAAGAGAGTATATCAGGAAATGGACCTCAAGCAAAAAGGTCAGGCAGATTCATTGCCACTTGGGGTTTTCCTCATCCTCCTCGTCCCTCTCTCTCTCTCCATACTCACACCATCTCCCCTGGCTACCCATCTTTCCCCACCCTTTTCCTTTCCTCTCTCTTCCCTTTCTTCCTATTTCCTTGTATACTTCATCTATCTTCTCTCGTATCCTATCATTGTTGGGATAGAGAATTTGTTGTAGCTACAACTGCTACCCAGTCTTTACCCTGTAATCAGAGTAGAACTACTGTGCGAAGTTCTCATAAACAGCTCCTCTGAGTTTTCTCTGGTGAGAAATCTTTTCAAGAAATCTTTGTTAACTCATTTTAATCAATGAATCAGTTAACAAGTATCCATCACATATACTACATGACAAGTCTGTGCTGACCACAGACAATAAACAAATACAGAAAAGAAAAAAAAGAAAAATTCTTACTCTTGGTGAGATTGCATTTTAGGGGGAGACAGCATATACATATGCAAGTATTTACACAATAATTGCAGAATAAAGCAAGGAAGCTGACTATTAGTTAGCAGTTAGAGAAGAGGGTGCTAGCACAAAAGAGAAAGGATAAAATAAAGAAAATATGCAGAATCCAGAATTGTCACTTAATGGGAATCTAATTTTAAAATACTGCTAGCCATAGAAACAGACACAAGCTTCCTAGGCTTCATAGACTTCCTCCCTTCTTTCTACCATCAGGCCCTGGAACCATCAAGTGTTTAGTTCCATGCTATCTCCAGAGTCTATGTGACTGTGTGGATGGTCTCTAGCCTTTTCTCAATCTATAAAGCTGGATTTGGAGTCAGAGGATTTGGTGTTGATTGGCTTTCCTATTTGTGATTTCACTCCAAGCAGGTCATTCAATCTCTCTGAACCTCAATTTCCTCATCTGTAAAATCAGAAGAGGCAGAGTATTGTGATATATGGAGAAAGAGCTGTCTTCAATCAGAATGATGTGCATCCAAATCTTGCCTCTGACACGAACTGACTGTTGAACCTTGGGCAAGTCCTTTTACCTCTCAGTGCCCCAGGCAACTATGTAAGAATAAATTTCAGGGGTGAAGGCTGGTCTGCAGAGTAGAAAATATTTTTGTTAAACCAATTGAATCACAGGATTAATGAAATAAATGAATGAAATGGTATAGGTGAATTAGATGAACTTCATGGTTCCTTCCAGCTAGGAATTTATTATTTTTCCTCTTCTAGGTCAGAGAGGACACATTTTCTAGCTCCTCTATCAGCTTCTTGGATAAACCATCCAGATGATCATAGTTGCAAGATCCCATTCATTTCCTTAGACTTACTCCATGGCCCATAATCTATTGCACCCCTTTCACAGAATAACTCAGAGCCAAAGATCAATCTAAGTAATAGTATATCATGTCCATTAATATATGTATATCCACAATCATAATCATACTCAGTTTTCATCAAAGCAAGGGTAGAATTCTTGTTTGTTTTGTTTTCATAATGGGAGGTTTATTTGAATTAGTCCAATATCACATTAGGAATGATGCTGACATGTAATGGTGACATGAATAGATAGAAAAGAGATGAATCAGAATTAAAAATAATTTAAAATAGTACCATTATATAAGAGTCATCAGCAGAAACAATGTAATAATAGGTAGATAGTAGCTATTTAACAAATATGCATTAGCTGCTTCATTGGTTAATGAACAAACTAGGAATAGCTCAGTTATGGAATCCAGAGAGTGGAATAAAAAGGAAATTAGACAACTATTATCTTTTAATTTGTCAAGGAAGCTTTTTTGGAGAAGGCAGAATTTTAGGAACTTCTTGAAAAAGGAAAGAAATGAGTTAGAATTTGTACGTGCTAGACTGGAAATTCTGCAAGAACAAATTTCCTCCTCTGCTTTGAATGTTTAGTAAAATTTTAGATCCTTAGTAGGTACTCAAAAGGCACTTGGTAAATGATTGCTGGGCACATGACAAAAAGTAAATAGGAAGTATAAAGCACTTATCCACCAGATGTTCATCTGAAATCACTTACCCCCCCCCCCCCATTCCTTCCAATCTACCGAAAGGAAAATCTGTTTCTACCAAATTGGTGGACAGCAGCAATGGTACTATTATATCCTGTATAGAACTTTCAGGAACAACAGTGTTTGAGTATTGAGACCAAATAGAGTATGCCATGATATGCCCCCCGGAAAACTATATGGAGTCATAAACCAGATGTCATACTTGGAGCCAAAAAGGTTGGGAACTTAAGGCAAAAGTCTAGCTCCTCCCTGCTAGCAGTTCCAAAATGAAATGTTCCTTGATACTATAGAATGGATACACTGGCATTCCTGGGACCCAATTTTATTCTCTTTCATCAGTACATGCACTCCTGTGCCAGCTTTCTAGTACAATCTTCAAGGACTAAGTCCCTTGGCAGCAGGATAAATTCAATTCCACATTTATCAAATACTTCCTCTTTGCACATGCTGGGGATCAAATGACCCAAATGAAAAATATGCTTCTACTAGAGGGGTATACAACAGTGGAAATGAGGAAATAGTTCATTCTAGTCACAGGACACAATTTATATAAATGTATAGAGACAAGAGTGCCAAATATGGGACAGTTTGATTTGGATAGAAAAGTTGTAAGAAGAGGGTACCATGAAATAAAGATAGACAAAGTCAGTGGCAGTAGAATTATAGACGTTTTAATGGACAGATGAAGAGAATTGGAGTCAATTCAATAGGCAATGGGGAGATTCTGAAGGTTTTGTTGTTTGTTTGTTTTGAGTAGGATAGCAAACAAGAAATGATTGCCTAGGGCATAGTCAGTCCTGCACTTGTGGTAATATATTTTAGCAGCTATATGAAGAATGATATGGAAAGAAAAGAGAATGGAATTATGGATATGGCCACTGTAGCCATCCAGGCAAGAGGTGATAATGGCCTGTACTAAGATGGAGGCTTCATGAGAGATAGGAATCTTGAGATGATAGAAATTTACATTAGCAGAATACATCCTATAAAGGCTTCAGGGAAGTGAGGGTCATGGTGACAGAGAGTTCTGGTTAGAGATTTATTTCCCTAGGGAATGGAATGAAGTCTTATGTGGTACCAATTCATTAACTGTAGCCCAACATGGCAGGAAGTGAATCATCCCTAGAAGATATCACACACAGAGCATATAAAGCCTGGCCTCTGAGGACCTAGGCCTTCTGACGGTGTCTGAACTGCTAACGGTAAACTAGGCTTTTGCCTAAATTCCCAACCTATTTGACTCCAAGTACAGCATCTGATGTCTGACTACATATATTATTCCATGGTTGAATATCATGGCATAGCCTGCTTGGTCTTGATATTCAAACATTGTTGTTCCTGAAAGTTCTATACAGGATATAATAAGACCATTTTTGGTGCCTACCACCTTGGTAGAAACAGATTTTCCTTTCGGTAGATGGGAGAAAGAGGGGGAAAGTGGTTTCAGATGAACATCCTTTGACCCAGAGCTCTATAGTAGAAGCAAGTGAGTCACTGACTTTGGAAATCATGCTAGCAACAAATTAATGCCATCTGAGAAAAAGACATACCCTTGAACTCAGCCATTGATCCAGCGCTTAGCTGGGGCATCCACCAGCAGTGTGCAATGCAGCATAGAGGGATTGCTATAATGTGGTTGACTCTCAACAGCAGGAATCTTCATACTGCCATCTCAGGGCTAGAAGGGATTTACCAAATGGAATTTCTTCATTTCTACCCCTATTCTTATATACACTAAAAAAAAAAAAAAGGAAAACATATACACATATACCCACAGAGGAAAAGAAACATAAGTACTTTCTTTTTTAGAAGTGGAATACAGAAATACAGGGATCGGGAGAGTTTGGACTCTCATAACTGGTTGTCAAGTGTGCACGAGCTTGAATTTGGGCATATAAACATATGCACACATAAATATATACAGATATACATATATATCTAAATATACATAAAAGAATAAAATTGATGCTTAGTTTAACGATGTTTTTATCTTTTCCAAATATACCTTTTTTAAGCATTTGATCTAGTCATCAGGTGAGCTATGAAGCAGGGAAGCATTCACTGTCCACAGGAGGAACCTGGACGGGATACATAGGATGTCATTCAGCTGTGGGTGCAGTTTGAAAGTAAGGGGAAGGCTTTACATTCTTTTATAAGATTAAAAGGCATTAGAGAAGCTGATGCTTTTTTTTCCATGAAAGAAGGGGGGTATGCAGGTCTTTGCTTCTCTAAATTCAGCTTGGCAAGCAATTACTTTAACCAAGTTCCTTGAAATTTTAGTCTTCCTTCCCCACCCAACATATTTTTGAAATGCTTGCCTGGGTGTTTTGAGACTGTGTGCATCAAGCATGACAATTTGGTTGCCATGGAGAATTTGATTTCTTATGTCAAGGCATTTTTCAGCTTGCTAAGGTTCGGAGACACATTAAGAGGGTTTTACATCCAAACCCCTCTTTTGCCCCAATCACAGACATTGATTTTTCTTCCCAGGAATGAGATTGGCAAGAAATTCAGAAAACATAATGGCCTTTCAAAAGTTTGATTTCAAAGTATTATAGTGAAAAGGGAACTGGATTTGTAGACAGATGACTTGGGTTCAAATCCCAGATGTACCATTCATTAACTGCATGACCTTAGGCAAGTCATTTAACCTTTGTTGGACACATGTAGGCTCTTAATAAATGTTTGTCAGTTGATTGATATAACTTCTCTATTTTAAGTTTTCTCATTTTTAAAGTTAACAGATGAGATTGGATGACTAATAAGGTGCCTTTTAGCTTTACGGGTATGATCACATGAGCCTATTTGGATCATCACTCTCCTGGGCACTGCAGAACAGAGCTTGGTATGAGCAGAGTGAAACTTGATGCTTAGAAGAGTTAGCATGCTACAGTGGAAATAGGAATAGATTTAGAATCAGGGTTCAAATTTCAGCTTTGCCACTTACCTTTATAACCTTGGCAAGTTCATTAACTTTACTTCTTCATTTTCTCAGCTGGAAGACAAACCTTGAAGGTCACTTCTAGCTCTCAATCTAGGATACTTTGATCTTGTAATTAATGCTCTGTGTAGCGTGAATTCTGGGGACCAGATTTCACAAAATATTTCCCAGAGATCATGCGCATTGACATACAATATAATCTTTTATCTGGATTAACTAGGGTTAGACATAATAAAGCTATACAGAAAATGAAAACAGCAAAACCATGAAGTAGGTACGGTGGACTTCCTCCTTCCTTCCTACCATCAAATAGCTTCAAGCCTCCTCATCATGAGTCTCTCCACCCCTGCCTTCCTTTAAATATGGGTGTATGTGTGTGTATAAACATATTTATATTTATATATAGTATGAGTTTTTATTAGAACATACTCACATCTGGAAGCACCTATTAATATATTTTTTTACTCATCTTGCCCCTTACATCAAGAAGTTGGAGTTTATTTTTTTTAATGTTTTATCCACCCAATGCTATGAAACTGCCTGAATCAACTAGTTACAATGAATTTCATTTGGAGCCCAGGATTAGCTACAAACAAATTGGAACATGGTATAGTATACCATTGCATTCCCAGTACCTGGCACAGTGCTTTTCATACAATATATAATTAACAAATACTAGTTGACTGATTGCTCTCAAGATCATGAGTCCAAATATGTGTCTATGCATAAAATATAATCTTCTTTCTTCTTTTTTATGGCATTTGGAGTATTTTTAAAAAATATATTTATTTTTAGTTTACAACATTCCATTCCACAAGCTTTTGAACTCCAAATTTTCTCCGCCTCCCTGTCCTACCTCTTCCTCCCTCCCCAAGATGGCATGCAATCTGATACAGGCTCTACATATACATTCACATTAAACACATTTTCATATTAGTCATGTTGCAAATAAGAATTAGAACCAATGGGATGAACTACAAGAAAGAAAAAACAAAAAAGGGAGCAAATAGTATGCTTTGATCTGCATTCAGACTCTGTAATTCTTTCTCTGGAAGTAGGTAGAAAAAATCAATTGGAAAAAACAATAATTTGTGGAATAAAACAGGAATTTCCATAAAAAGAGTATAATAAAAAAAATGATGATTGCACATGAAATACTAAATCTACTACACACAGCTTGCTATTCCTTTTAAATATATAATAAAATATTATGTAAATTTCTTTTTCCCTTTTTTCTTCCCTCACCCCACTCTACCCTTCCATTAGATACAAATAGTTGTGTGTGTGTGTGTGTGTGTGTGTGTGTGTGTGTGTAAAATTATTCTATACATACTTCTATTTATCAGTTATTTCTCTGGATACAGAGAGTGTCTTCCTTCATATGCCCTTTATAGTTAATTTGCATGCATGCCCATCAGTTGGGAAATGGTGTAACACCAACACGATATTCACAATGCACATGGTGGCTATGAATATGCTAATGTAGTTGTGAATCACAAAATGTAACAGGCTCTCCACATAAAGGACAGAACCAAATCACTTATTTGAATACCAGAAAACTGAGTCCCAAAACCAGAAAGTCAAAGTCATTACAGTAACCACGAAGTTGGTACACCTAGTCAATGCAGCAAACACCCACATTTCTAAGCCTTCAAAACAAAACAGGCTCCCTCAAGCAAGGATCCTCCTCTTCTCACTCACTCCCTCAAGCAAGGATACTGCTCTCCTTACTCCTCAGGCTCCTCAACCTCCATGCTGCTCACTCCCAGTAGTTCAAGCTCCAAGCAGTTCTTGTTCCTGGCAGTTCTGGCTGGCTCTCAGAATTTCTCAGCATCTCTGGCTGGCTCTCAGAAGTTCTCAGAAGTCCTGGCTCTCTAGCTTGGGCTTTTCTTTATATATGGTATTAGCTCTTCCTTGTTCTGCCCCTTCCTGTTACATCAGCAAGTTCATCCCACTATGGGATTCACAACTTCTGGATCTTAATACTTGACACAATCATGAACTTGAAATAAAGTGCTAAGTACCTGTTAGCTTGCCAATACAAGGGGCATAGAAGATCTTCAGATCCCATTACCATTACAAATGGCTAAACAAGTTGTGGTATATGATTGTGATGGAATACTACTGTGCTATAAGAAATAATGAGCTCAATGATTTTAGAAAAAAAAAACATGGAAAGATTTGCATGAAATAATGAAGAGAGAAATGAGCAGAATGAAGAAAACACTTTATACAGTAACAGCAATTATGTTTTAAGAATAACTTTGAGCAAATAAGTCATTTTGACTATTATTAACACCCTCACCTTCCTAATAGCTCTGTATTCCAGATACTACCAGAGCTATGCCTTCCTCACAAGTTTAACTATAGTTTCTGGGCATAGACATTTAAAAAATAAAAGTGTCCTAAGTACCCAAAGAGTTTACATTCTATTGGGAAGAAATACTACACAGGAACAGTCAGGACCTGTGATTTCATTAGTATAGGAAACTCCAAAATAAAAGAACTTCTACCAATACCACTTGATACCTTCTCTGAAAATTGTAATCTTTCAGGCTTGCCTAGGGCACTGAGCAGACAGGTAACTTGCCTATGGTCACATAGGCAGCAAGAATAATAAGTAAGACTTGATTCCAAGTGTTCTTGGCTTATTCTATGTCCAGTATGTCATGCTACATCTCTGTATATATTTATGCACTAAGTAAGTCCAAAGTCATATGAATATGAGTGGGGCACACTAGCAACTCAGGGGATCAATGAAGGCCTCTCATAGGAGCTGCCACTTGATCTGAGCTTTCTAAAAACTTTAGAATATGTCACCATAAAACCACATCATCTAAATTCATCATAACCTTGGGAATAGCAATGTGTGGCACTTGCACTTGATGTCCCATCAAAAGGGAGATTTTGCAAACAAGCTTGATTTAAGAATCTTAGTCATTTCCTTTTTCTTTGCCTAAGAAATGGAACAGTATGGCTCTTTCTTCTTTATCCCAATAGAAGCTAGTATAATGCCTTAGTAGGTTCTCAAATAAATAATTGTTAGTTAAAATGAGGCCAACCTCCCAGAGCACCCATGAGTCTACCTGAAGCATGTTTCTAAAATAGCTTATGCTTATTCATTTGTACTTGATCTTTGCATAGAAATAGGTTGCCCATGAGAATGTGCCTTGAACAAGATTGTGATTATTGTTATTGCTGTTAACAATTGTACATGCCTTTAAAATATTCATGGAATGTCTTCTCTCTCTTGTATACATGACTGATATTAGACACAATCTTCTCTTCAAAACTTATGGTCTTCAGCTTTACAGTACCCACACAATTAATAATTGAAGATGCTGATGATAATATAAGCAAACAATCTAATAAATGGTTGTTGAAGTGCCTGTGGCTTTATAGGGCCTGGAGTTGGTATTACTGAGGGATATGCTCAGGAAATTTGTTCCCCTTAATGCTTATTTTAGCATTTTGGAAACTGTTCAGACTGGATGCTTCGCGCAGAGTAGATATTGAAAGTAATGAGGTTTTGTTCTTGGGTTTTTTCTCCTCTTGGAATCAACTCATCTTGTACACTAGTACCTTCTTAAAGAAAGAGTTTAGAAAGTTATAAAACAAAAAAATAAAAATAAAGATTAAAAAAAGAAAGTCATGAAATCTTTGCCCTTTCTTCAGCTTTTAATCTGTTCTTTTGTCTTTACCATGGTACCAGTCATCATGCTTTGTACCCAAACCTCATTTTCTAGAGCTTGGGTAACTCATATTCCTTAAAAATCAACTTCTTATGAAATTAGATTAAAATGAGTGTAAAAATAGAATTCCAACAGAAATTAATATTCCTGTTTTCAAGCATGCCAACTTGAATAACTGGGATTAGGAGTATGACCTATGTAACTATCTGACTGTGCTTAAGAGTATTTAAAGCCAGATTCATGGGACCAAGTAGAAGCCTATCAAAATTATGGCTGAAGAAATAGGTTTGCACCCAAATGCTATCAATGCTCATTGACTAGATGTGAACCCAGTTTCCCCTCAAAGACTTCCTTACCCTATGGGCACTGTCTGAAATGTTGTGGGAGAGGGGAAACCTCGAGTGAGAGACATATAAAATCACAGAATCTAAGTTGGAAGGGCATCCTAGAACTAATATAATGTGTACCCGAATACGAATGATAATAGCTAATGATATTATCCAGCATTTATGTAGCACTTTAAGGTTTGCAAAGCATTTTACGTGTTTTTTTTTTTAACGTCATCCTCACAACGCTGTGAGATGGTACTGTTATGCCATTTTAGAGACAAGATAACTGAGGCTGAGAGGTTGGGTGACTTTCCAGGGTGTCTGAGTCAGTATTTTAAATCAGGTCTTCCCGACTTAATTTGCAACATTCTATCCACTGTTGTATGTAACATCCCGGCTACAGAAGCCTGCCTAACTTTTCACTACCTCCTAGAATAACATCTTCCTTTTTTAAAAATGTATTTGGTTGACATTTTTTATTACATACACCTCACTTTTTTTCTGTGTCCCAGGCTTCCTCCTATAATAGTTATTATTATAACAGGGGTATTTAAATGAAAATGAAGAAAAAGGGGGGAAAATCAGCAAAATTCACTGAAATACCTTGAAAAGAACCTACCATTATATCCAGTATTATTACCCCCATGCCCAACCCAATCCACTATTGACTAAATGGAATTGTTAGGAATTTTATCATAATCTAAAATTTAAATCTGTCTCTCTGAATCTCTGCACCCAGGCAAGGGGAAGGGGAGGGGGCGGGAGAAAGGGGGAGGGGTTAAGAAGCGAGAAAGAGAGGAGGCGGAGCCGCCCTTAGAGTGGCCGCAGAGGGACCTGTCCAGAGGCTGCAGGGTGATCCGCTTCATTCAGCCGCCTGGGGAAGCTGCGGCCTCAGAAATGGTGCCTGGCTGTGTCAGGTAAGGAGAGGAAAAAGATGGTTCGAGAGCTTGTGCGGGTCGTCCTGGCCAGAAGGCGCAAGATGTGCAGCTTCCTGGCGTGGAGAGACCTCAAGGTTGTCTCTAAGAGACAAGCCGGCCTCTGCTTGTGCTGCGCCCTTGAGGACCTAGATAATGAGCTCATCAGGCTGGACCTGAGCCGCCCATGTGAGGAGATTGTGGCCGTGGGTGTGAGCTCGCCCTCATCTTCTACTCTGAGAAGACCTGCGATGTCTGGATGAATTCCTGATGGGCGGTGATGGCCAGGAAACCCCCAAGACAAGCGCACTGAAGGCCATAACAAGCAGATCGCCCCAGGAGGTCCTGGCGGAGCGGGCTTTGGCCTGGCTTCCCACCACGATGGGATTTGTGTAGCCTTGGCAGACGGGGCTGCCGGCTTCTAAGTCCACACACGTTCAGATCCCTTTTCCCTGTGCCCTTCCCCTTGCTCTCCCAGTTTTTCTTGGAGAGAGCTGTGGACTGGAATCTTTCAAACATCCTTCTGTCTCTGACTCCCATCACTTTCTGTTCCTTCACTTTTTCCAGTTGATATTTGAGAAATCGGATGGGTAGAGAAAGACCATGACCAAGAAGAGAGGTGTGATACTGTGTGTTTCTCCTTCCCCAGAGAACTGACTTCACCCAAACCTCACTTCATTCTCACAAGCATTGTAGACATATGAATATGTCAGTTTAAATAGAAAAATAACATACCTCCATCTCCCCCCCTCCCTACTCGGATTGGCCTGACCTTCTTACTTTCCTAGGGGAAAGGATCTCTAGTATGTTAAGGAGGGGTGTCTCTTTCTTCAGATCTCTCACCCCATCCCCCTCTCAGGGTAGGTTTGAACCGTAGGGAAGAACGTAGCTAATTTTTAAAATCTTATAACTTTGAGGGAAGAGATGCAGGAAGGCTTGGCTCTGTTGGGAACTCCCTGGAACCCCAAATGCTCTAATTTAGGGGGAGGGAGGGAAGAAGGTTATTCTGTCTCTTGTTTCCTTTCTTCCTGAAATAAAAAGACTGTCCTTTGCTGGGTGGGAGGGGAGGGGGAAGAAAGAAAGAAAATTTCTTTACTCCCCTCATTTCTACTAGTTTTTGCCCTTTAGTGTTGAACAAAATGAGTCTAATCCTTCTTTCATAAGAGAGACCTTCAATACCAAAACAGCTAACAAGTTCCCTTTAAGTTATTCTTTCTATAATCTGAAATGTCCATTTCTTTCACTTATTTATATGCTTGATTTCAAGAACCTTTACAATGTTGATCAGTCTCCTCTGAACCCTCCCCAGTTTATCAGTGACCTTCCTAAAATGTAGTTAGAGCTGAATACAATAATGTAGATGACCAGAGCAGAATACAGAAAGACGATTGTCCCCCTAGACCTAAGCTCCTTACCTCTCTCAGTACAACTAGAGTGTCATTAATTTGTTCTTATTACTATTGTTCTTGCTGTTACCATAGCATATTGAGTTAAATTGTCAGTCAACATTACTTAAGCACCTACTCTGTGTCAGACACTAAACTAAACTCTAGAAATACAAAGAAAGGTAAAAGATAATCCCTAATCTCCCTAAGTTTATAATGTGATGGAGAGAACATGCAAATAACGATGTGCAGACAATATATAGAATAAATTGAATATACTCCTTAGAGAGAAGATATTAGAATTAAGGGGGTTTGGGGAAAACAAAAAACACACTTTCTTTTGGAGGCAGAATTTTAACCAGGATTTCAGAAATTCTAGGAAAGCTAGAAGACAGAGATGAGGAGGGACAGAAACCCATGCGTAGGGGATAGCCAGAGAAATTTCCCATAGCTCGGAGAGTGTATTGTGTAAGGAAAAACAAGGAGACTGGTGATACTAGAAGAGAAAGTACATATTTTGTAATTTGTAAGAAGACAAGAAAGGAAGGGGGAGTGGAGATGGATTATAAGGAATTTTGAACGTCAAGGAGATTTTATATTTCATCTTGGAGGTGATAGGAAGTCGCCACAGTGGTTTGAGTATCAGGTTTGTAGAGTACTAACTCCCTCAGATCTTTTTCATGGATAATCTGCTATCCAGCAATGCTAATACCATCTTTTTCACACCAAAATTGTGAAGTTAATTTTTTTTCTAACCCAAGAGTGAGCTTCCTTTGTGACATTGGGAAATACATTCAAGTTCCTATGGGAATAGAGATGACCAGAATTCATTGTCAGAAGAGGATGTTGAAGTAAAGGAACTCCCAAAGAGTAATGTCAAATGTCACCTGTCCAAAAATAATTCATAGAAGATTTCTAAAGGAAAGGAGAGCCAGAATCTTAAGGAAGAAAACGAAATCTTGAAAATTAGAATTGGGCAGAGTGAAGCCGGCAAATTACAAGAGATAAATAAATAATTAGCCAAAATAAGAATAATGAACAAGAAATAGAATTGAAGGTGAAATAAAAGAAAAACAAGAGATTTGGAGAATAGGCCAAAAAGAGAAAATATAAATCAAACTAGCTGAAAGTTTTGATGAAAAAAAGGAATCTTGATGTAATAATACAAGAAATAATTAAAGAAAATTGTCCTGAAGCATTAAAAGAAAAGGGGAGGGGGGGGAGTGGAAATAGGAAAAAAAAAGTAAATTACCACTTAAAAGAGATCCTTTGAAGAAAACTCAGGAATTTCATAATCCAATTCTAAAAGCCCCAGCTCAAGGATAAAATATTAAAAGCAGCAAGATTAAAACAATTTAAATATGTTGGTGCCCCAATTAGAATCACTCAAGACTTAGCAGCAGAGACCTTAAGGGACTGCAGGCCTTGAAACACAATATTGAAAATCAAAAAGGTGCTGTGGCCAAAAATATCATACCCTGTAAAGTTAAGTATTATCCTGAATGGAAAAAAAGGACATTTGATAGATAAACTCTCAGACTTTCAAAACTTCATAATGTATGGCTAATTAGGATTCTTATTAAAAATTGGGTAGCTCATAAGAAAGATTGGGGTAAACCTGAGAATTATAAGAATTTTAAAAGTAAAACCATTTAAGAAGAGCTAAAAAAGAGTAATTATTTTATACAAATGAAATGCAAGAGGAAGAATCAATACAGAGAAATTAGATGGGGAAGGAGGACTGATAGTTTTGGTAAACTCCTTTCATCAGGAATGGGTTTAAGAGGGAACAACACAGACTATGAACGTCTTCTAAATTCAGAAGAAATAAAACAGTAGGGGCATATAGAGGGGGAAGAAGACAAGGGAGGAATCTCTAGAGGGGAGAATGAAGGAATAGGTAAAAGGGGGGTATGGAAGGGTGTTTAAATTTATGGGAATGGGGATATAGGGGAAAGATCCTTGGAGGGGGTTGGCAAGTCATGGGAGGACAAGGTAGTGGGTAGAAGAAAAAGTAGAGGAGCCAGAAGGGATAGGAAATAAAAGATTTTCACAAACATAAAAACAAAGATCAGGAGTAGAATATGTTTGGGAAAGTATATGTCTATATATGTATGTATATAGGTATATGTTATATATATATATATATATATATATATATATATATAGCTATAGAGATACATATCTAAACTTTATTGTAGCCTTCTGAGGGGGTGTAGGGGAGGGAGAAAAGAACAAAGTAAAAAAGTGCACAGCAGAGAACAAAAGAAAACTCACAAGGAAGCAAAGAAAAGATGGACAATTCTCAATACAATGTATATTATTTATCATACAGGCTTTCTTGAAATGAAAATCTATTGCTACATATTTTGAATCATCTCTTATGTTTAGCTATGCACAAAACATGCTTTTTTTTCTTTCTCTGTATTAAGTTCTAATATTTAAGTTTTGATATGTTTTTGTTTCTTTTTTCTGTTCTTCTGGTGTTTGAGTCTAAAATGAAATTAAAAAAAAGAAATTGAGAGGCATTGTAGAGAAAGTATACAGAGTATAGAGTCAGAAGATCTGGAATTGATCACTAAATCAGCTATATTCTAATTACGTAACCCTGGACAAATCATTTCTCATTCATCTTTCTAGGTTGCAGTTTATTTTTAAAATAAGGGCATTTAATAGCTAATTTCCAAGATCACTTCTGTTTATAATATATAGTTTTTTTTTATTTTATTAGTGTTCATTTCCAATGTGAGGAAATATTTTAGATGGCAGTCTCAGGCAAAATCTTAGCTGTCCATCATATTTATTTATGACACACTCTTTTTTAAGTATTACAAAGAAACAGGAAGCAAATGTATATCTGTAGAACAGCAATCAAGCCATCTTATGACCATTCTTATAATTTGGGAAAACACATTTATGGTTTGGTTGAAGTAAGAAAATGCTTGCCATGGCAACCACAGACAGCTAGTACAACCTTATTAACTATAAAGCAGGGAAGGGACTTGATTTCAAAAGCAGGGCAAGGCTCCCTGGCAATTATCACTCATATTGTTAATCCTGTCTTTGAAGGCTGTAACTTGATATTCTTCAGCTTGGAAAATTCTTAATATGATGTGCTAATGACTTCTATGTGGTTGCAAGCAGCAGTCATTGCATTTAGGTGGATTTTAAGTCATTAATAATAATCTTTGTTTTGACTGTTGGCACAAGGGAGGGATAATTTCTTTCCACATTGATGAAATATTTTTAGCACCAACTCCTTTGACCATTGTTGGTCTTTTGGGTGCATTTGATGTAAATTATTTGGTCATATTGTCTTTTTTGCTCTCTTTCTCACTACTCAAATTTAAGGGATTTTTCATGAGAGAAAAACGTGACTAATTTTCTCAAGAATTGCTTCTAGTTATTGCTATGATTTATTAGAGACAATGGAAAGTTAGTAGGTGACTGACAATTTTAAATTCTGAAATATGTTTGAAATATTTTTGTAATATTATGTTTATTTAAGATATTCTTTTATTCTGTTATCAACCAAAAGCTGTTTTACTGAAAACTTATCCAATAAGTAACATAAAAATTTACTATGAAAAAATGAACAAAAAATTCTAAAAAGGCTTTGTCAGTGGAAGAAACTAGATTAAACTGAAGATACCTTTTAACTAAGACCCTGTTTCTGATACATTGGTAATAATATAGTTTCTACCCTCCCTCCCTCCTCACTTCAGAGTCATGAGGAAATTAAAATTATTCTGTATCATTTAATAATTGATTCTGTTCTGTAATTGACCTTGTTCTTTAATACTGCCCCATTTTATATAATTACTCAGGCCACATTTTTCCTTCCCTGAGTTAAGCTCTGAAATATAGGCTTTCCTCTGAATTTTTTGAAGTTACAAGTTAACTTGTAATCATCCCAAAAGATATGTTGTCCATCCTTTCCAGTCTTTATATAATTAAGGGAGGGTCTTATCTCCTTAACAAAGCCTTCTAAGTGCCAGGCAGTCTGCTAACTCAGTTCTGCTAACAAGGTCTGCAAGATGATATAAGAATTAATAGTCCTTGTCAGAGAAGGGTGATCACTAGCCTCACATAGGTGTACTAACTTACTTTCTTTAAAATAACCAATCATGTTATCACCTCACCTACAATGCTGTATAGTATGACCAATCATATTGTCTTCCCCACCTACCTAAGTCTGAATTCCCCCAAAATATATGAGTTGGTGAGGGTCTTTGGTCATTGAAAGATTGCATTGACCAAATTTATTGATTACTGTTAGCCTAACTTTAAATTGATCATGCTCAGATCACTACATCTCAATTACTTAATTTTCAAATCTAACAGTCATATTTGATGAGTATAAATCCTGAATGTTCCTTCTAATCAATCAGTGTTATTTATAACTGAAAAATATAAGTATATACAAACTGCCAAGTACCTGTGAATATTTTGTAATTTGTAAGAAAGCATGGTATAATGGGGAGAACACTGATTTTTTTTATTTTTTTTTTAAAGCAATTGGGGTTAAGTAACTTGCTTAAGGTTACACAGCGAGTTATTATTTCTGGGTGTGGTGCTGAGTATCTGAGCCCGGATTTGATCCAGGTCATCCCGACACTGGAGCTGGTACTCTTACCCCCTGAGCCACCTGGCTGCCCCTAAGCAATCGGGGTTAAGTAACTTGCTCAAGGTTACACGGCCAGGTATTTCTGGGTGGGTGCTAAGTGTCTGAGTCCGGGATTCGATCTCCGGGTCTTCTCAACACTGGAGCCGGTGCTCTTACTCGCTGTGCTACATGGCCGCCCCAAGAACACTGAATTTTGATTGAGCATTAATCAATAAATCCACAAGAACTTGCTAAACATTTCCCTTTGTGCTGGGCATTGTACTAAGCACAAGGAATATCAGGAAAAAAGTAAAAATAAAAATAACCTTTCCCTCAAGGAGTTTGCATTCTAAAAGGAATAATAGCATAAAGAAATTCATACATATTGGGTAAAAATGGAAGAAATTAAATGTATCTTCAGAGAAAAGGCATCCTGAATGAGATATCCCTTGAGCTGAGTGATTTTTTAAAAATATATTTATTTAATATTTTATTTTCCCCAATTTCATGTAAAAACATTTTTAACATTCATTTTTCATAATTGTGTTCCAATTTCTCCCCCTCTTTCCTTATCCCCTCACTGAAAAGGCAAACAATTTGTACAGGCTATACATATGTAGTCATGCAAAACATGTTTCCATATTAGTCAGGCAGTGAAAGAAAATACAGACCAAAAAACAAAACAAAACACAATAAGACCCAAGAGGGGGAAAAAAAAAAGTATACTTTGATCTACATTTAGACTCCATCAGTTCCCTCTCCAGGGATGGATACCATTTTTCATCATATGTCCTTCAGAATTGCCCTAGATTACTCTACTGCTGATAGCTAAGTCATTCACAGTTGATAATTGTAAAGTCGAGAATTCTCCTGCACAGAGATATGCACACCTCTCCCCCCCCAAAAAAAAGACAAAACAAAACAAAAACAACAGCAAAGTAAGACAAGTTTGATATGAAAGAAAGAGACCAGGAGCTCCATAATGATTTATGTAAGCATTTTAATAATCACATGGGTTCCTTACAATAGGGGCAGTCTGGGGTGGAGGGTGGTCAGATGATTCAGTGGATCCCCACAAAGCCCTTTGGTAATTATAGAAATCACCCAAAGGGAAGAGAAGTAATAGAGGATCATTACATATGTCATCACAGTTTAGCTAATATTTTGACTTACAGTTTAGCACTGGACTTGAGTCCAGAACTCTGGGCTTCAAAGCCAGTGCTGCTGGGTAGTTGTCCAGACACACACAGTTTTATACTGGTCACTGTGGCCTTATTACATCTTTCACTATTCAGGACCCAACATTCCACCTCTGAAAGCTGCCCATATATTCTTTCCAAATATCTTGCTCAAGGTCCCTCTATGCTGGGGTTTTTAGAGCCTTTTAGGATGTAGCCAGAAGGAATGTTCCCATTTGTATGCATAAACTGCAAAAGCAATACAAGCCTAGGTAGGAAAAAAAGCAAACAGACATGACCACTAAGAAAATTACCACTGTTGTTGCAATTTGTGGGTGGTGAAGGAATAATGAAAGGCATTTGATGATCTGAATGTCTGAACTTAGTACAGGCCAGCTGAATTTCTAAACTAGATTCAGAGACAGATAAACATGGCTTGGGCAATTTTACAGAATATTGGGGGTGATAAAGAATAGAATTAATTACAAAATGGGAATAGGATCATGTGATTTTCTTAATTTCCTTTTTCAATGGGAGATTTATCACAAGTTTTCCTGATATGTTAATGTAAGGACAATGAGCTTGACCATTCATAGCACAAACCATAGCAGGAATGTGTAAAGTCACTGACTAATTTTAGAGTGGAAGTTTACATGATATTAAGATAACTGAGTCAACTCAGTATTCAGATTAGTGAAACAAACAACAAGTAATACAATAATTACCATTAACCCACTTCCAATATCCATTTAATCTGCAAATTTCATCTTGCAACTCAGAAGTACCATGTAGTTGTCTGGTCTCTGAAACATCTTTTCTTGGGGCAATCTGGGAAATGTCTTGTCCTCAGGGGCAACTTTTGGTTACTTATAGATACTGCTCAGATGTTACTGCTAAAAACTCTTATAAAACAGATCCCAATAAAAGTGTGTACAGCCTCTCAAATTTAATGTAACACAAAATACTCCATAAGTTCATTCCTCTAAAACAACTGATGATACTAAAATTCTCTTTCCCAAAGCAAACTAAAGATATTTCTATTTCAGTTTCAGTAATTAATAGAATAATAGGTCTCACAAATAGTTATATCAATCCCCAATTATTCTTACATTATTTTGAAACACTTAAGGACCTTATTTCATACAGAATTATACCCACACACATGCATGCATACATACATACATGCAAACATATATGTATGCATGTGTGTATAGATAGATGGATAGACAGACAGACAGATTAGATAGATACATACATACATAGATGCATAGATAGATACATTGATAGATATGTTGATACATAGATACATAGATTAGATAGACACATAGATTAGATAGATACATACATACATAGATACATAGATTAGATAGATGGATAGATAGATAGATAGATAGATAGATAGATAGATAGATAGATAGATAGATAGATAGATAGATAGATAGATTAGATATAGTAAGAGATGTATGACTAGGCCAGATGGTCATTTATTAATTTGTTTAGGATATAGAGTGACTACACATTCAGATTGAAAAAAACCAAGATCTTGCATACTTGCATTGTGCTCATATCTTCTATTGACCACTTTTTCAGAATATAGAAATTGTCTAATAAAGGAAAAAGTAGGAAAATGATTATAACAGTATCAAACTGTTCTTGATGATTGGGCACATATATGCTAGGATAAAACAACCTTAACCCTGTTTGAATTCAGATAAGAGGCACAATTAGCAACAAACCATGCAGTAACAATTTCTACCTCATAGCCAGATTCAGGAATAACCAGTTGAAAAACATTTCTGTTCAAAAGAAACACAACAGGGTAACTGTGCCAGAAGGATCCTACCTTAGGCTGGGCCAAAGGTCATCTTCTCAGCTTTCTCCCAGATAAAAAACAGATCAGGGTTACATTCCCTCTGAATAACTTGTGGCCTTTCTCTAGAATGGTGGATTACTGACAATGATTCATCAGACAACTATACCTGAATTCAAACCTCAAAACAAAATCATTTACATTCCCAAGAGCTTTTACCTCAAATTATAAGTTTCTTTTTTGTTGTAGTTGTTTTATTTAAAGCAGTTGGGGTTAAGTAACTTGCCCAAGGTTACACAGCCAGTTTTTGTGTGTGTGTGTGTGTGTGTGTGTGTGTGTGTGTGTGCGTATTAAGTATCTGAGGCTGGAATTGATCCTGGATCTCCCAACTACGGGGCTGGCGCTCTTACTAACTGCGCCACCTGGCTGCCCCGTCAAATTACAAGTTTTACCAATCTTAGTTTAGGATTGGATATAGTTATTTTTCCTCTTGTGGCATTGCAATGAGTAATAAAATTTATACATGCACACACACACTTGTGTGTATGTATATACATATATACACATGTATGTTTATATATGTATGTATATGCATACAAGTATATATGTATTGTATAGATATATGTATATGTGTGTGTTTCACTTAAGGTACTTCAATTGTTTTTCTTTTCTTCTCAATTTTAAATTTGACCTTGTATGAAGACCAGTCATTAGAAATTATTTCTATATTACATACACACTGGTAATTTCTCAGTAAAACAGTTTCATTATTTAGGAACTTTATGTCCCAAACAAACTCTTTCCAGCACTGATGACCCTGCCCACACAGAAGGTTTCCAAGAACCAGGCAAGTTTACAAAATAAAGAGAATCAACAGGAATCATCGAGAAGGGGCTGAGCCTTATGCCCTTGTATGCCCACCCCATTTACTCTTAGGGATGCTGTGTGCTATGCTCTTTGGCATACCCCTGCCAACCTCCCCCACCCCCCACCATGTGCAAGGTATAATAGACTAACCCTGATGGACACCTTTGTATCCCTCCTTTCTACACACAGTGATCAATTACCACCAGTTTTAGGTTTTAACCTTATGACAATAATATCCAATAACTTAGTTAACAATCTTACAACTTTTATAAGTGATAGATAAATAGTTGTAGATGCAACTTCCTCTTAACTACAAGCAAAGGTAGAAATATACAGGTCCCTAAATGGCAGTTACAAAACAGTATAAAACAGGGTTAGCAGGACAGATAAAATATCATAAATGGTTTTAAACATCTTCTGCCTTCTTTTACTTATTCAGTTTGTACTCTAAGAACATTCAAATTATTGGATGACAATTAAATCTGGGTTCTATAATCTCAGAAAGAACCCATTACATATGAATTCACTCCTAGCTCTTTATAATTTTTTCTATATTGACTTTCAAATCAAACTACACAATTTTCATGCTCAATCTTTCTACTTAAAGTGAAACTCATATACTTTGTCAACATGCTTAAACCCTGTGTTCATACAAAAGATTCACACCTTTCTTATTATGTTGAAATTCTTTCCTATAATCTTTTATTTTGTTTACTTTTTTAAGTTCTCATTTTAAA
Source organism: Petaurus breviceps papuanus (assembly GCF_028583685.1). Classification (NCBI taxonomy): domain Eukaryota; kingdom Metazoa; phylum Chordata; class Mammalia; order Diprotodontia; family Petauridae; genus Petaurus; species Petaurus breviceps. The sequence goes on along the minus strand of NW_027187325.1, from coordinate 4,311,708 downwards.
ATTTAGTGTTCAGTCTTGTTAAATAAAAACTAATGACTTATTAAAATCTTCCCAGATATGTTGTTAATTTACACTCAAGTGACTTTTTACTAATTTACCTATCCACATTATATTTCTTTCCCTTGACTTGTCACAATATAAGAAAATTTGTAGAAACACAACAAACCATAAACAATACTATGTATTTGAAACTTGAAACAAACCCATTACCAATAAAGTAATTCAATCCTGTTGAATGCATTTCCAAATTATGTTATACAGAAAATCAAGCATCACATCACCATTGGTATTGTATGCTGATCACATTTAAAATCCTATATAAAGTTATCAAGTATTCAATTATACCTAATTAAGAAAAAGATAATAACAGCTAATATAGTATTTGTCCTATGGCAGGCATTGTTAGGTACTTTACCATTATGTGAAGTAAACTGAGGTGAATATATGTGAAGTAATTCACTTAAGGTCACCCACTTAAAAAATGTCCATGATCCATAAATTTTCCCAGTTTGTCTTAATGCCAAATAATATATTAAATTCTGACTTATCTTAAACATCAAATCAGGAAAGACATGTTTCACTTGAAATGGGAGCAGAATGAATTCAATGACCTTTTGGATGTGTCCTAGTACAAACAAACAAAGGAACAAAAATAAACTTTCTCCTTAAAAAGGAGAGAGTTAAAAGGAAGTTCAATTCCCAAGAGCAAGCCTTGAAACTTTCACTGATGCAGCCCCCGAAACTGTCTTTCTATAATCAGTGAAATGACCTTCTTCTCTAGCTATAAAACAATAAACCAGTCATGGGGTGGGAGCCTTACCACAGTTCAGAAATGCAAAAGAAGAGATCAAAATCTTTCTAAAAACATAAATTAGCTAAGAAGAGGCAGAGACAGATAAGCACAGATGCAAGAAACACAAATTGATCAACAATTGTTTCTTTCAAAAGTTTCCAAACTGTTTACTCTCAAATCCTCTGTTCACACTGTCCATACAAACAGATTACAACTTTCTTTCTGTCCATGCTCCCCTCATTCCTTACATGCTTAAACTTTTCCACTTTTCCTTCTAGATATGTATCCCTCTAGAGAACTTTGATTAAAGCTCCTTTAAAATTGCACATATCTTGTTTCTTTCCTATTCTGATCTTACATTTCTTATTTTCTTATACTTGTTTTTACCAATCACATTTCAAATAATCTTCACTGAATCTTCTCTCTCTCTGTCTGTCTCTTTCTGTCTGTCTCTATCCCTCTCTCTCTCACCACCCCTCTTCTTTTACCCCCTTTCTCTCCTATTTTCTTATAGGGTAAGATAGATTTCTATACCTTACTGAATGTGCATATTATTTCCTCTCTGAGACAAGTTTGTTGAGAATAAGGTTCAAACACTCCCCCATACTCTATCATTCTCCCTCATGGTAAAAATTTTCATTCCTCCTTTATGAAAGATAATTTACCCCTGTTGCACCTCTTCCTTTAATGTACTTTGAGGCATTATATAAAGTTATTTGGAGGGGAATTTGAGAGAGAGAGTTCAGACAAGTCACTACCTTTTCTCTGACATCTGACTCTGTCACACCTTGAATTGAGTCTTAAAGGAGCTGAGAGTTCCTAAGAATTTTAGGAGAAAAAAGGAATAACACTCTAGGCATGCAGCAAAGACAGTGCTCGGGCATGGAGACAGGAGATGGAATGTCCTATGTGAGAAAAGAGTAGGAAATAAGGGGAAATGTTAGATTGTGTTGTTGAGAGTAATTTGTTGAAAGACCAAAAAAAGTAGGAAAGAATGAATTCAGGTGTTAAAGAGTTTTAAATGCCAAACAAAAATATTTAAATTTTATCCTAACTATATCAAAGGGACAATGGCATTATTTGAATAGGGGAGTGATATGATCAGACATAGATTTCAGAGAAATCCCTTTGACAGTTGTGTGTTTGCCAGATTGGAGAAGGGAGAGATTGAATATTATTTTTAGATTTTTTTTCTTTTTGGAGGGGTGAAGGTAGGGCAATTTGGGGTTAAATGACTCCCCCAAGGGCACACTGCTAGTTTTGTGTTAAATGTCTGAGGCCGGATTTGAACTCAGGTCCTCCTCTCTCCAGGGCCAGTGCTCTAATCACTGTGCCACCTAGCCACCCTGAATATTATTTTTAAAAAGAGTAGATATGATGCTAGGGGTACTCTGTTTGAAAAGAAGGATGAGAGGCTCATGTGAAGGACTAACCTTGACATGAAGACCAGATGAATCCTGGATTAGTTTATTACTAACTTTATAATGTTAGATAAGGTATTTATCCCCCTAATCCTTACTGTCTGTATCTTTAAAATAAAACAGCTAATCTAGTCAGAGGAAGCTGCAAAACTCCCCATTCTAAACTAATTAAAATATAATTGGGAAATGTTTAACAAAATAAATAAAAATACAATACGTCATCAAAAAAGTTAATTTGTGGTTTTCTAAGTCAACATAAAGCCAGCAGGGAGTCAATTCTATTTGAGTTTGACACAACTAGTCTAGGTGACCTCTAAAGTCTCTTTGTTCTCTTTTCTATTATATTACATCCAATGTCATTTTAGGAGAGTAGCCTTCATTCATTGCCAAAATGTATATTTTGTTGTAGGAAATGAGTTCTAAGGCAACAGTTTTTGTTCATTTTTCTTTTCCTTCTTTACCATGAGCATATGAGATATGACTCTTTCTTACTTTGTCCTTTACCAGGAGCTGGTGGTTGGTCCCCAGTGAATTCTAATGCTCAACAATGGCTCCAGATTGATCTAGGAAATAGAGTGGAGATTACTGCAGTGGCTACCCAGGGAAGATATGGAAGTTCTGACTGGGTAACAAGCTATATACTGATGTTTAGTGATATGGGACGTAACTGGAAGCAATACAAGCAAGAAGACAACATCTGGGTAGGTCGTTATATAAATTGCCATCAGATAAATACAATTTATACCAGTTGTATCCTTATGCCACATAAGGATCCCTCATGATGCCATAGCTTGCTTGTGGGATTTTATGTATTTTAGATCTATCTATATATTGCCAAATAATGAATAAAACATGCAAAACCTGATTGTGTTGGGTCAACATTACAAGGCAAAATTAATATTTTGCACCTTCTCAATTATAGCCAGTACGTGATTAAATGTAATAATAAATAGACCTTGTGGGGTATGGATAATCCAGAGTATATACATACACTATATAAACTTATGACATATTTTAAGAACCCACAAAGAGATGGAGAATGAGCAATTGGATGGGTAGAAGGTGAATACATAATTATATAATATATTTATATATTATGTAATATTATATATAATTTTATATAATCTAGATTCTATTATTTCCTCATGATGAATGGAAAGCTTTTAACAACCTCTGATGTTTATCAAAAACTGTTTCTCTGAAGTCTGATGAGACAAATAATGATAATAATATTTGTTTCTTCTTCTGAAAAATAGAGATTAGATCCTTCTTCTACTTTCTCAACAGTCTAGTTGTGATGGTCAATAAATCTCAGAGATGTAACTAGGATGAGATAATCGGCACTGTAAGTCAGAACAGAAACTATGGAGGACACCAAGAGAACTTTCTCAGAGTACAATCCTATTTTTGCTTCCCTTCCCTCCCTTCCCTAGGTCGACATACTCATGTGATGCCTCAGAAGATGTCTTATTTTTCCAGAAGCTTTTTATTTCTAGTAACTCAACCTTAAATGGGGTCACAAAGACTACTAAAATGACTGGGGTAAAAAAGCTCATACCTAATGAACCTTTTCCACTCTAGTTACCCAGGATCAAAAGTTGCTATTTATGTAAACAATATATACAATTTGAGAAAAATAACACAAAATTAAAATGGTAATGTTTAACAATTAAAAATATCCATATTATTACTTGATCATATGATGATTTGAATTGTAGAGAGGTATAGGAAGTGTAGGCATGGGGAACCTAGGTAATAAGGCTACGAGGTAAAATATTTTTTCCCCCTTGGGAAGAGAGATATGTAAAGAAAATCTGGAAAATAGTAATAGTCCTATAGATATTTATGATTTAAAACTCATTTATTAATTCTTCAATTACCTTTCCAAAAGATTAGATATAATTTTTGCTTAATCTGTCTCAACCACATTGAAATAAAAGTTAAGTTTTCACTAAAGATCTCTCCATCTACCTTTGGGTTTAAAAAAAAAAAAAAGAAAAGAAATATCAGTTAACAGTCTGAATTGCCATGATCTACACATAGATGTATTTGTTCAAGTGCTATTGTGAATTACTGGGGAGATTTACTTCTATTTCATATTTGTTAGTATTTGCTAATTATCCATATGTCACAGAAGTACAATCCATACAAACTTTCTGGAAAATGTCAGTTTTCCAATGGAAAGTAGTAAGATTGGTTATAGGATTGATTCTCAAATGCAATATGGTTGTGCTTTATTTTGTTTGTTGTTGTTGATGATGATGTTGTTGTTCTGACTCATATAAAGTATGGTTGAAATTCTGATCAGAACCCTGAGAGTTTTCAGTTTGGTTTGGTTTAGTTGCTTTGGTGGTATGAGAGTGAAAGAGGGGGAAAAAGAGTTTTTAGATTTCTTCTTTTTGATTTTTAATCTCTACTCATTCCTGTGGTTTTTAAGCACTTTAAAATGGAAACATACATTTTCCAGTTTTGAATGACCATATTTACAGTTTGACTGGAGGGACAAATGCAGTATTTGTTCATCAATGTTGTTTTTGTCTCAGGTTCCATTAAAATTCATTGTTGTTTAGATTGAATGGTAGATTTGGGTTATTTTGTATAGAAGTTATTGTGCCCTAAAGTGACATTTTATTTTGCTCCAATTGTCTGGATTTGGTGAATTAACTTTTTTTAATATACCTTGCTAGTGTGTGTGATGTTTCTCAGATTTTGCATGGATGATATATTTAAGATATTTTTAAATTTTTAACACTTTTTAAAAATGAGTTTCAAATTCTCTCCCTCCCTCTCACACTCCTCCACCCATTGAAAAGGCAAATAATATATCAATTATACACATGAAGCAATGCAAAACATATTTCCATATTACCATGTTGCAAAAAATGATAAAAAGCAAAAAAAAAGTATGCTTTAATATATACTCAGAATTAATCAGATCACTCTCTCTTTAGGAAGATAGCATTTTTCATCATGGGTACTTTAGAATTGTCTTGGATCATTGTATTGATCAGAGTACCTAAGTCTTTCCCAGTTGATCATCATTACAATATTGCTATTACTCTATACACTGTTGTTTCTGTTCATTTCTTTGCAATGGTTTATATGTCTTCCCAGGTTTTTCTGAAAATATCCTGCTTGTCATTTCTTATAGCAAAATAGTATTCCATCACAATCATATGCCATATCTTGTTATGCCATTTCCCAATTGATGGTATCCCCTCAATTTCCAGTTCTTTGCTACCACAAAAACAAATGAGATATTCAGATATTCTTCAGAGCAGGTCCCCAGTCTTCTGAAAGGAGAAGCTACTTTTAAATGCCTGCAGTTTAGCCTTGAGATTATTTCTCTGGCACTGTTTCTGTGTGTGTGTGTGTGTGTGTGTGTGTGTGTGTGTGTCTGTCTGTCTGTCTGTCCCTGTCTCTATCTCTGTCTCTCTTCCTCTCTCTCTCTCTGTCTCTGTCTCTCTCTCTGTCTCTCTGTCTCTGTCTCTCTTTCTGTCTCTCTCTCTCTCTGTCTCTGTCTCTCTCTCTCTCTAAGGGGGGAAACTGAATGGAATGCTGAAACCTTGTCAAGTTTTATGTAGATAGCATCTTGGAAATAACTGTTGCTTCCCACAACATAACCAATTGGAAATTTCTATAAGCCACAGGGAGGAGGACATAGGGACAGATTTATGTGATTCATCATTTTGTGTACAACCTGTAAGCCGACAGAGAGATTGCTATATTCTTCTCTTTATAAAGATAGGATCCAGAAAAGATCAGTAGAATAAAATTGATATTTCATCTCTAGTAATTAGGATAATGTCCAAGTAAAAGATATAGCCTACAGTCAAGTAAGGTCAGAATCATGAAACTAAATTACCTTTTGGAATTTTAGCTCTTTGATACTTAAAATCTATTAATTTTAAAGGTCCAATTTTGAAAGCTTCATATTATTATGCCTATTATGTGATATTTGTGTTAGGTACTTTATTTTTATCTATTCATATGTATCATATCATAATAATGATACATAAGTTTTTATATGTCTCTCCCATCAGAATGTAATTTAATGGTGATTAGGGGTCATTTCATTCCTTGTATTTGTATTCAAAGTTCCTGGAACATACTAGTCACAGGAATTACTTCCTCATTGACTGGTAAGCATAATGATACTAAAATAGAAAATTAGGCAAATTTCATTTAATTTTGTTTTATTTTTGCTTTTTTATTTTACAAAAAAGAAAATCAACTTAGACACATCAATTTCAAATGCTTCTATCAACCATAAACTTGGGGGAAATTCACTGAATCCTTTAAGAAATTTATAAACAAAAATCAGGTTGGTTTGTTTTTGCTGATTCTCAGAAAAGGGTCAATTGAGTTATTTATTTGCAACAATATGATCGCATAGGTGGGGAATTTTTTTTCATTTTTCACATTTTATTTTTAACTCTCAATTCCACATAAAATGTATGTATGATTAGTCTGGGGCTTTAAAGAGTAAGATGAGAGAAACAGCCCCCCATAAAGTTATAGACTTCTTGAATTTGTCTGACTTTGTCTTTTCAAAATAGCCACCACCTAAAAAACATCATTAATGAATATTGAATTAAATAAGGTGTGCTAAAAGGTATAAGAGAATTTTTAAAAAGCAAAACTTCATGTGGTCCCATACAAGTGTTCACCTCAGGGATGAAATATTTTAACACTAGATACATTGACCTTGTAGAATGCATAATGTTTGAAAAATAATTAGCAAGAACCAAAGTGGGAAAAGGTGTACCAGCTGATTGAGTTGTTAGGACTTCAATGCCATCTTTGAAAAGATTTATTTTCTTTTTTATAAAATTGACCTCAGAATAAGGATCCAGAAAGGATGCCTTTCAAATGTACAGAAGCAAATCTCTATGCCCTAAGGATGAAATTTGGAGAGCTTCTGATCTTCATTGCCCAGAATGTTCAACAATAAGAATGTGCCCTTCAGGGTTTTAGCTGCAGAACATGAGTGATGAAGAAACCAGAGCCTCCTGCTGTACTGAATGAGGCATGAAGGTATTTCAGAGAAGACCTTCACAGAAATCTTTATAAGACTCAGCAGTACCAAACTCTCTTGACTGGAAGGGCAGTATTTTAAGTGTGGTGAGAGGAATACACTGCAGAAATGCAAATAACAAGGATGGGATTTGATTTCTGTTGCTTCATTGATATAAATAAGTATGCTCATTATGAAAATAGAAATTCTCCTTCTGGCTCAGACATTTAGCTGGTCTAGCAAAGGATTCTCTTTCCAATAAAGCCTCAAATAGACATGATCTGGATGGCATGGCTTGGCATAGTTGAAAGACCACAGGACTAGATGGAAGGAAGATCTGTATTTGAATTCTACCTCATATATTCATTATCTATGTGAATTACCCTCAGAAAATCACTTAACCTCTCAGCCTCATTTTCTCATCTATGGGGCTGTCATGAAGATCTGAAGAGAAAGAATATACAAAATGATTTATAAAACTTACAGCAATATCAGTAGTATTAGTAGTAGTAGTAGTAGCAATATCAGTGCTATTAGTAGATGAAGAAGAGGTAGAAGAAGAGGAAGAGGAAGAGGAGGAAGAGGAGGAGGAAGAAGAAGAGGAAGAAGAAGAGGAAGAGGAGGAGGAGGAAGAAGAAGAAATAGTAGTAGTAGTAGTAGTACTAGTAGTAGTAGTAGTAGTAGTAGTAGTAGTAAGGTTGAGGACTAAAAGATCATTGATTTGCAGCTGAAAGGGACCTTAGAAGCCATCAAGTTCAACTTCCTCATTTTAGAGAGGGGGAAATGGAAGCATAGATTATGTGATATATCTGGGCTGGCGTCACATAGCTATTAAATATCTGATGAGGGATTGGAACCTAGGTCTTCTTGACTTAAGTCCAGTGCCCAATCCACTATACCACATCTGATTTCTCTAATGAGTATTTATGGCTTTGTCATTTATAATGACTACATGTCTTCCTTGACAATTCCACCTAATTTAATGTACTTATTCGGTACCATACCAATCAAACTAACAAAAAATATTTCATAGAGCTGGAAAAATAATAATAAAATTCATCTAGAAGAACAAAAGTTCAAGAATATAAAGGGAATTAATTTAAAAAATGCAAAGGCAGGTGGCTTATCTGTACCAGATCTAAAAAAATATATTATAAAGCTGCAATCATAAAATATATTTTGTATTGGCTAAGAAGCAGTGGTGGATCAGTGGAATAGGTTAGGTACACAAGACACAATAGTAAATGGCTACATTAATCTTGCATTTTATAAATGCCAAAACTCCAGCTTTTGGGATAAGGACTCACTATTTGAGAAAAAAAAACTGCTTGGAAAGCTAGAAAATAGTATAGCAGAAATTGGGCATAGAACATTTCACATCATATATCAAGATAAGACCAAAATGGACATATGATTTTGACATAAAAGTTGATACCATAAGCAAATTAGGAGAGCAAGGTATTGTTTACATGTCAGATCTATGGAGAAGGGAAGAATTTTTGACCAAACAAGAGATAGGGAACATTTGCCTGCATTTTCAATGGCTGTCCCCTTAATGCCTTCTCTCTTTAGCTTTTGAATTCGTGAGTTTCATTCAAGTCTGAGCTAAAATCCTTCACTCTATAAGAAGCCTTTCTCTCTCTCCCTTAATACTTGTGTCTTTGCTCTGTTGATTATATCCAATTTATCCTGTGTAGATCTTGTTTGTACATAGTTATCTATATGTTATCTCCTAAGAAAAGGAGCAATCAGTGAATTCTTGGTGGAGTATTGCAGTGGTCTGACCATTCTGGTGAATGATTTGGAATTAGACCTAAAGGGCTATAAAATTGTTTATTACCTTTGACCTAGCAATACCACAATAGTGGGTTTGTATCCCAAAGATATCAAAGAAAAAGGAAAACAACTTGCAAATACAAAAAATATTTATAGCAGCTCTTTTCATGTTGGCAAAGAATTAGAAATCTAGGAGATGCTTATCAATTGGTCATTGAACAAGTTGTGTCATGTGTTTGTGATAGAGTACAATTGTGTTGCCGAAAATAATGAGAGGGGTGGTTTCAGAAAAAAATGATGGCAAAACATGTATTTGATGCATAGTGAAGTGAGAAGAACCAGGAGATCATTGTGTACAGTAGCAGCAACAACAGCAATGTTATTATCATCATCAACTGTGAAACACTTGCCTACTTTGATCAATATGAAGATCCAAGACAATTCCCAAGGACTCATAATGAAAAAAATGGTATTCATCTTCAGAGAGAGGATTGATGAATTCTTGAGTGCAAAATGAGATACACTTTCCTCTTTTAAATTTTTTCTTTCTTTTTAAAAACCATGGTTAATATGGAACTATTTTTTGCATGATTTCACATATATAATTACTTGCTTTCTCAGTGGGTGCGAATGGGGTGGGAAGGAGGGAGAAAATTTGGAATTCAAAATTTAAAAAGTTAAAAGTAAATTAATAATAACTTTAAACAAAGAAAAGAAGTTAACTTTCCCCTTTCATTGTACCTAAAGTACTTAGCACAGCGATTAACACTAAATACATAGGTGCTCACTAACTTTGTGCTGACTGACTACTTTTCTAGCCTGAACTACTATTTGAAGGCACAATAGTTATCTTGTTTAGTCATTTAAAGTGTGAATGATTCTTTGTGACCCTATTTGGAGTTTTCTTGGCAAAAATACTGGATTGGTTTGCTATTTCCTTCTCCAGATCATTTTACAGATGAGGAAACTGAGGCAAACAGGATTGAGTAACTTGTCCAGGGTCACACAGCTAATAAATCTCTAAGACTGGATTTGAATTCAGGTATTTTGGACCCCAGGCCCAGTTCTCTATCCATTGAACTATCTAGATGACAAAACTGTAGTTTATCTAATGGTAAAGGAATAATCTAAACTTTGTCCATTTTCTAACACCTTGCTATCTGCTACTTGCCTACTGAATTGCAATTACATTCAGTAAGACAACTATTTATTTCTTCCTTATATACATTGTTATATTCTTCTTATACTCTCTTCATAAGCTTGACTTTTCAAAACACTGAGTATGAAGAAGCTACTTAATAAATGTATAGTTTGATTCTAATGCTTTCCTCTCATTGCCACTACACGTATTTTAAGCCAGGAGACAACCTATGTAAAGTGGAAAAGACCCCAGATTTGGAGTCAGAGGAATTAGGGTCAAATATGAGCTTTTGTTCTTTCTGAGCTGTGGGACAACAAATCACTAAACCTTTCCAGACCTTAGTCTCCTATTTTCAAAATGAGGAGTTTGAGCTAGTTAGCTATAAGATGAGTCCTTTCAGCTCTAAATACTATGACTCTCTGCTTTTTATCAAAATTGGTGGGATGTTCTACCCAATGGAACAAACTCAGTGTCAACTCTTCTATCATAATCTCTTATGAGCTCAAGATTTGGTTTAGCAAAATGTTATCCATGGTTTCTTCTAAATTAGCATCACATTTTTTCAGAATTATACACATTCACAAAGGCGGTGGGGGGGGGAAGAAAGAGACAGAGAAAGAGATAAAGGGGAGAGAGAGAGATAGAGAGTGAGAAAGAGACAGAGACAGAGAGACAGAGACAGACAGAGAGACAGAGACAGAGAGACAGAGAACAGAGAGAGAGAGACAGAGACAGAGACAGAGACAGACAGAGACACAGACACAGACAGAGAGACAGAGAGAGACAGAGACAGAGAGAGAGAGTCAGAGGCAGAAAGAAATAGACAGAGACATTAGATTTTTTATCAACAAAGGCATTCATTTTTCCTTATGTTTATTAAGATTTATTTGTCACTTTTCTGTCCATTTATAATTGATTTTAATTTAACAAATGCTGTTTATCATATAGGTATTTAACAGGCTTTTCCCCCTTAATCTGTCCCTATTGTTTTGAATCTTCTTTATGATTCTTTATGATTTATGAAGCAATGATTCATAGTAAATAGACTTAGTCTTGGAGTCAGGATGTTCTGGGTTCAAGTGCTATCTCTGATGCATATTTATTGAGCAGAGGTGTGCACATAGATGTTGCACAGCAGGCTCCTGAAAGCATAGCAAACTTTTGAGCTTTATCTACATTTTTACCATTTTTCTATCACTTTCTTCAGTCAAGAAAATCAATAAAGCAATAAATCAAGTCCTGATTCCATATTTCTGGTATAAATCCTCATTAAGAAACTTTAACAATCAGTTCTCATAAAACATTTAAATCTGACTCAAACTCACCCTTATGTGTAATTTTGGTTAAATCATTTAATCTCTCCAGGTTCTAGGAAATTCTCTTATACTATAGTTGCAGGTAGTGCTGACCTGCATTAAAAGAGGAAATTTCTTCATTCAGGAATTCTCTCTTCCGTTGACATCACAGGTCCAATCCCCATATCATCCAAGAGTTTATTATTATATATAAACTGTAAGATTGCACTTTCTTCAGTTCTTCTTCTAGATTATTTTACAAAGGTTCAAAATAAAGTCGGCCTACACACTGAACCATAAGGAGCCATACTCTTTATATTTCCCCACCTAAGTAATTGCCCCTTTATTTTTATCTTTCACTTTTTGCCTCTTGGCAAGTTCCAAGTCTGTGGAAAAATATGCTTTTCATTCAATGAGGACTTTAAAAACATAGCATTTAACATGGACCTTTTAGAAAGGCTTTGAGAAGTCTTAACTGATGACAGTCTACATTGTTATATTTTGAATACATAAAATTCTCCAGTTAAAGTCATTACAAGGAAGTCATTCAGTCTCTTAGCCATTTTATTTTAACATTGTTTTTAAGTAATAATCACTATGCGTATTAAGCATTTGCCAAATAGACGTGCCATATTTTTATTACTTTTCATGCTCATGCTTTATCACTGTACATAGAGTTATGAAGAGTTATTTATATATTAACTCATAAGGTTATATTTCTAGAACCATGTCCTATGACTAAAATAGAAATGTAATACAAATATAAATCACTTCAATGCCCTTGATTAACATGATTGGCTTAAGATCAGATTCATAAGAGCTGCAAGTGATGATAATGACAATCATAAACCATGTTAAGAATCATCCCATCATATACCTAAAGGGTCAGAGGTATCTGTTGTAGACAAAAGATTGGTTCATCTCTATGTTTGACTTGAGTTTTCATTCTTGCAAAAAGAGGATTTTGTTATTATTATGTTGTTTATCAAGTATAACCATAATTCATACTGAAGAGGGTGGGCTATTAGGTTCCACAGAAACTCTGATCTTATCTAAGACCAGAAAACCTGCAATAGTGTCTGGAAAGAATTCAATAGTCTCAGGCTTAATTGGAGTGAGAGTTGTAAAGGTTTATTTTTACACTTTTACAGAAGTGGGCAAGAGTCCTTAGGGGACTTTTTGCAAGTGAAAGGGGGCACAGGCTTTTACCTTTAAAGGGTAGGGCTGCCATTGTCAGGGCTGAAGGGATGGATGTAAGGGAACCAAGGCTAACTTGTGACTTCAGTACATAGATAAAAGTTAGGGCTGACTGAGAGGAACTTGTGACTTCAGTGTATAGATAAAAGTTTGAGGAGTTTAACTCG
>NW_027187325.1:4182618-4298891 GCF_028583685.1 Petaurus breviceps papuanus | reverse complement strand
AAGATCAGAGTCCCTGCTGCACCTAATAGCCCACCCTCTTCAGCACTAACAATTGATAAATCTGTAGAATTTAAGGTTTAAAAAATTATTTCCTCACAACAGCCCTAGAAGGTATCTGGTATATGCATCATTTTCTTCATTTCACAGATGAGGGAAATGAAGTTCAAAAAGGAGAAATGATATACACAGTCAGGAAGTTTTAAAGTTGGGATTCAAAAACAGGTTTTGGGTTTCCTTTCCATTATGCCACTTTGCCTGAAATAAGATCATTCTCCCCTTTCATAACCTCACTTCCTCTCCTTATAGAAGGGGAGGGTGGGGGGAATAAAATAAAACAAAACTTTAACCTTTGTTACCCAATTCTGAATTCTCAAAAGGTGCCCCTAATGACAAAGCCCACAGAAGATTTTGTACTAGATCTCAGAGTCAAAGTAGTTGGGGCCAAGAGGCCTGCCAAGACCTTTTCAACTTCAAGGCCACGACCAGAGTCAACTGTCTCATAAGACTTCCCTGGTCAGCTTTCTGACTCTCCATACTTACTGCCTTTTCCTAGCTCTAGTTAGATGTAAGCTAAATGTGACTTAATTTCTCACAGTCTCAGGTTTTAGTTTTATTGTCTTTTACCTCTTCTGGTTTAATTTCTTGATTCTTAAGAATGATCTGGTTTAGATTAGATTAGATTAGATTAGAACTGCATCTTGCCTGCTCCCTGTGGAATCAGATGGAAAAGTGGAAAGCTTCCTTTCCACTCTCTATACTCTATACCGAATTCTTTCCTTTTACTTCCATGTAACCAACAGTTGTCACCTCCAAGCATTTACCCACATGCCTGGTCTCTGTGGTTGAGAATGGAACTTAAAGGTTGTGATAGATATGAATCATCAGAGAAATTTAAGAAAACTATTACAAGGACTTGAAATAGTATGATTAATGGAATGAGGATAGCTGTTAGCAAGATGTATATGGGAATGGTAAATCAACTCCTAATTAGTTATTAGTAATTGGTTGAAGCCAAAAAAAAAAAAAAACAACTGGTAATTTGAGTCAGTTTTGTCTTTGGTAAAAAGAGAAGTTAGTGCTTGTAATGGGAATGTAAATTTTAAAGATCTTCCCTGCCCCTAGGCTAAAGTGCACCTGGAGCCTGGGGTGGGAGGATTGTTTTTCTGTAGATACTTCTTGATTGGCCAGTGAGTCAATAAGGTTGTTACATTCTCTGAGCCAGGAGAAGGCTATTAAGCCCTGATGTGTAGCTTTGTTTTGGGGCTCACTTTGAGAAGTGTTCTGTGATTTGATCTGGATTCTGGGAAGCCGTTGTCCAGAGCCTCCCAGCTTTGAAAAACCCAGATGTTGAAACCCAGATGTTGATTTGGTATGGATGTAATGGCTGGACAGTTTGGAAAACTGTCTACTTGATCTGTTTCTGTCTTGATAACTCTGCCTGTATACTTTGAAGTTCGGGGTGCTGACCTTTTTCCCCTGAACTAGGTAAACGATACATATTTGACTGATTAAAGTAAGCTTGTTAACCCGTTTTGAGTTGCTTTCCTTTATCAAAGCAGATCCAAGAACCTGTGTTGGCAGCAAACACTGGGGATGCTTGGGGTGCTTGCTGCTACAGTGCTAGATGGCTTGTATGGTCCCTTCCTGCTGTAGCTCTATCCCAGGACCCAATCATATATGTACTGAACCAATTATAAAGCAAGAAAAAAACATTTGTGAGCTGTGTGACTGTCTGGTGATTTATTCATTTCATGAATTCCCTTGGTTCCCAACATAGACAACTCCCCTTGAAGCTCTCTGAAGTGCTATAAACAATTGCCACCTTCTTACCTGAGCCTTCCATTTGCTTTTAATCTCTTTAATCAGAAAATTGACAGATCTACTGTTCAGTTTGTGCCTAGTACATCTCCCTATGCTGTTTAACCTCTTCAAAGAGCAAGTGCTAATTTGTATGTGCTCATATGTCAATTTAGCATGTAACACAAATAAGGAAGAGACATAGACTTCTCAGGATTAATAATCACATGGAAGCCTTCTAAGGGAGAACAGATGGGTTCAATCTACCCAACAAACTGGTCCCATTAAAACAGGATGGAATTCAGTACCTGACACTGAAAACAAGGAAGAATAATCAGCTCAAAGCCAATTCTCCCAAATCTATTTGTATTTAAATGATCTTATTGTAAAAACACTTAGTGATGCACAGTAAACCGGGCTTATCATTGTATTTTCAATATGAATAAATATATACAGGTTGTTAAATGCACTGGCTATTGATTAGAAAGCATGCAAATTAAACAAAACCATTTTCACCAGCAGCCACACTGAAGCATTTTTAAAGGGTCTTTGAACAATAGCTGTGGTAGGAATTTCAGTTTCACGTGCCACATAGGTCTGACTACTGCAGAAGTCAACTGGTTAATTTGCTCAGAGAGGAAAAGGGACAGTTTGGAGTGTAACAAGGAGAAGCACTATTAGAATTCGTCTTGTACCTTTAGATTTACTTGGCTTCACTTCTGATCTAGATTTGTCTTCTCATTCCTCTTCTCTTCTTTCTCCTAAACTCTTCATCTATCTCATCTCATCCCCCTTTCTGCTCCACCTTTGCTGCTTACCCTCTTACCTTCTATCTTTTCTGTCTCTCCTTATTGCCTTGCCTTCTTCCTTCTTCTTTGATTCTGTACTCTCTTTTATCCCTCTTCCCTTCCCTTCTCACTCTGCTCCACTTCATCCTTTCCCCACCCCTCATTTTCTCTTCTTCTTCTTACTACTCCCAGTCCTTGGTCTTGTTTTCTCCTCTAAATTCAAATTAGGAAGGAGGTAGAGAGGTAGGGAGAGAGGAAAGGCCCATTCTGATTCTATTTTATCACTATTATTCAAAATTAAAACAAACAAACACCTCTACTATTTATATTTTGATATATTTAACAAAAGTCTGGAAAAAATGGGGAGAGGGAGGTAATTGTTTCCCTTCAGATCCCTAAAAATGGATGCAGCCTACAACAAAAAACACAAAACCTAAGGAGAGATGAGAAGCCAGTTGTAAAAGGCAATTGCCTCTTTGCAGGATATGGGTTACCCCTGTAACCATGGGCAGGCAGAAACAATCAGAGCAGGAAGAAGACAGAAGGGTAAATCTATCTCTGTTCTGACCTGTCTAGAAGTTAAGGATCTTGGAAATGAAGGAAGGTACAATATACTAAAGTTACTATCAAGCAGATTTCTTGTTCCCTCCATTTAGAGCTATATGGCAAAGTATGATCCAAAAGAAAAGTGGCACCATTTAAAATTGAAGTCTCAAAGGGGAAAAAGTTAAAATCCCCTTGCAAATACTAACTGAGAAAACTAGACAATTAAACTAATAAAGGCAGTTACCATCTGGTGCTAACGGTAGACAAAGTGGCTAGAGAATGATCCTGGAGAGTTTCTGACTTGGAAAGTGGTAGGTTTCAGGTCAAACTTAAATATTCCAAGCTCTAAAAGTCTAGTGATCAGAGAGAAATAATAGAGACATGTCAGGAACTTCCCGGAGGTTAAAAGTTTCCAGGTATTCTAAGATAAGTTTAGAAAACACACTATATGTTAGGAGGACAACAGACTTGATTGCATTAATAAGGATAAAAGTTAATCAAGAGATAGCAGGAATCACTAGTGGATTGAGAGGTGGTTTCATAGTCCTGCAAGAAGACATGAAATCCCACCTCTGGGATATACTGGCTGTTTGACCTTGAGAAAGTCACTTAACTTCTCCCTCAATGATCTCCATGGAACTTTCTAAAGCTCTATTGATAGATGAAGTCCCTTACTGGGAGCTCCCTACACCATAAAATCATACATACCGTGTTTCCCCGATAATAAGACACTGTCTTATAAAATTTTTTTGGACAGAAAAACACCAGAGGGCTTATTTTCAGGGGAGGGCTTATTTTAATGAACATTGACAGCAATTTTAATAAACAGGTAAATGTGAACAAAAAAATGCACCTTTATTCAATAAGCAAATCACTGGGGAAGAACAGGATGACGCGCTCACTGCTGCAGCTCTGATTGGATGCAGCTCGGAGCACGGCGTGCATTTCACGGGGAGGGGACGGTGTAGCATGTAGCGCAGGGGATCACCTTCACTACAGTAGCAATCTCAATAGGGCTTATTTTCGGGGGAGGGCTTATTTTAGAGGAATCTTACACAGTAAGGGGAGGGCTTATTTTTGGGATAGGTCTTATTATCGGGGAAACACGGTAGGTCTATTTCAAGTGTGGCCTTTTGACTGAATCCAAACTTCACAGAACAAATCCCCTTAATAAAAGGATTTGTTCTGTAAAACACGTTCTCAGTCAAAAGGCCACACTTGAGGACCTGGAAGACTACATGTGGCCTAGAGGCCTCAAATTCCCCACCCTTGTGACCTAAACATTACCATTGCCTAGCTGTTAGCGCCTACCAGTATAAGACAGCTGCCCTTTGGACAGAGTGGGGTGGAGTTGTCCATGCCTTCCTAATTCATCTCAACTATAGCTACACAAAATTATCAACAACTTCAATTCCAGGCAAGTTTCTCCATAGGTTGTTGAACTCCACTTCCACGTTACAACAGAGTCGGCGTCAGAGTCAACAGGCATTAATTAAGTGCCTCTTACGAACAAACCATTCCCATAAATTCTGGGAATACAAAGAAAGGCACCAGGCAGTCCCTGTTCTGAAGGAAGTTATAACTTAATGGAGAAAGACAATCCTACAGAGGTATATAAATATTGGGCACTTAGTTGGTGCCATGAATAGAGAGCCAGGCCTGGATCAGGAGATCAAATCTGGTCTCAGACACTTACTAGTTGTGTGACCCTGGGCAAGTCACTGAACCCCATTTACCTCAGTTTCCTCATCTGTAAAATGACCTGGAGAAAGAAATAGCAAACCACTCCAGTATTGTTGTCAAGAAAACTCAAAATGGGGTAAGAGCTGGATGTGACTGAACAATAACAATGTCATTTATTTGACTTAGGGGAAAAAAAAGTTATGAGTCATAAACCACTTTGATAAAAATCTCAGTTTCAGCCAAATGAGAAAAAGGTCAATCTGAATTATCAAGAAAGAAGAACAGTTTTGTTTCTTTTAGAATTCTTTCCTTACTATTTAATTGTATTGCTTGCCAAGAATCTGACAACAAAATGTACATTGTAATAACCATATTGATAATCTGTATGTAGGTGTGTTGAAGTACCTGAAATGTTTTTCTTTCATAATTTGACTAGGCACCTTGTAATCACATTAGCTCTATTTCTTCAACAAACAAATTGTTTCATAAATAGAACAGCCCAGATTTTTGCATCAATTGTCTCCAAAGTGCATATCAACAGATCTTGAATGAACAAAAATTTAAAGATACATCCTAGCAATCTTTATGTGATCACACATCAAAATGACAATGTCAAGTTTGACCATTGGACAAAGAATAACTCAGAATTACAAGCCAGAGAATTTAACAAGTACTATTAAGAAAAGAAAAGGAAGGATCTTTCATAACTCCCCCCGCCCCACCACCTGTGTGTTCTCTATTGCAAATAATATTTGTGGAAGCTAGTGATTTAAATATAAGTGAATTTAGGAAATTCTAATTTGATATATCTCATATCAAAATGTTAATCTCCTGAGGCCCTAGATGGCCCAGTGGACAGAGCATTGTAAAGACCTAGAATTGTAAGGACCCATGTTCAAATCATTCTCAAACGAGTGACCTCAGGGAAGTAATTTGATAACTACAGTTGAGAGAGAGAGAGAGAGAGAGAGAGAGAGAGAGAGAGACCTACAGTTAAAGACAGAGAGAGAAGATTTTAATCTCAGAGAGAAGATTTTAATCTCCTCTTGACAGGGCTATCACCCCTCATAACATGAGTCATGTAGATGAGTTGAGTAACATTCTTAGAATATGGAGAGAACAAAGATAAAATTGATAAGGAATTAGGGCCATGATTTTTTTTAAGCACATAAAGCTAAAATTTCAAAGCCGTGATTTTTTTTATCACATAAAGCTAAAATTTTAACCCCAAGTTAAATGAAAGAAGGGAAAGCAAGAAAATAAAATAGTAAAAAAGACTTCTATACAAATCTTTGAATTAGAAGTTAGAGTTCTGCTAGGTTCCATGTTCCCTAATAAAATTTTTATGAGCTCTTCTAACATTTACAAGCTTAGATTTTTCAGGGTCTGCAAAACCATAAACATTTTAAAAACACTCTACTATGTTGATAAAATGAAAGGACTTGTGTTTGCTAATTTCTCTGTCCATGACATGCCTAGGGTTTATATTATTTCAGGAACTATTGATCTTCCATTTCATTGTCTCAGAGATTTTGCCTCAACCAATTATAACTGCTCTCTGAGGAGAATTAAGGGGAAAAAGAGAGGAGAATAGAAGAGAATAACTAAGCAGGAATGAAACAGCCCTCTCATGCAAAAAGCTACACATCATCCCACCCTACTTCCTCAACCCAAAAAAGAGAAAAAAAAAAGATTTTTGTATAGGACTTCCTACCTTCATCCACTTTTATACAATGACAGTGCCAAATGACTGAGGTAAGCTCTTAGGGAAAAGCATAAAAGGTTAAAGCATGCTGATGACTCCTTTCTGAAAACCAGTTTTATAGAGTTCATGTAGAGTTATTAATATAGACACCCATGAGTTCTCCATATTCCCTCAAAT
Source organism: Petaurus breviceps papuanus (assembly GCF_028583685.1). Classification (NCBI taxonomy): domain Eukaryota; kingdom Metazoa; phylum Chordata; class Mammalia; order Diprotodontia; family Petauridae; genus Petaurus; species Petaurus breviceps. The sequence continues at coordinate 4,292,195 of NW_027187325.1, read as the reverse complement.
TCACTAATTATAATTGGAGGTGCATAAATAGATATACACAGAAATTAGATAGATGATAGACAGATGGTAGATAGATAGACAGACAGACAGATATGGATGGAGGTCCTGTGATTTTACTGGTGTAAGGGACTCTCATGTGAGGAATGTCCTCTTCCAGTGTGGGTCAGAAAATTTTCTCCAACTTTGCAATCTGAGGGAGTTGCCTAGAATATTGAGAGAGTTAACAGCCTAACCCAGGATGGCACAGCAAATATGTGTCAAAGGTGACACTTGGACCCAGGTCATCTTGGATTTAAGGGCAGCTCTCTATCAGCTATGTCAACACGGAGAAAAAAAAAACAAATATGCAAAAATAACATGTGACAAACATGAAAAATCACATGTGTACATGTTCAACAGGCTACACAAGCATCCAGATATGCAGCATCATGTATGTGTATAAGCAACAGATAAAGATCTAAGGACACTGTATATTGCTTAATGTGATGGAAACAAGACTATTGTTGCCATTCCCCAAAATAGCTACAGGTTTGCTGCCTACCACTCAGATCAGTTTCTCTGTTCTCCACATCAAAGACTACCCCCTGTCTATCTCTCTTACACATATAGTTTATAGGCAAGTAGGTGAAACAGTGGACACAGTACTAGTCCTGGAGTCAAATTTAATCTCAAATATTATCAATATGATGTTGGGTAAGTCTTTTAACCTCTCTGTTTCTGTTTCCTCATCTGTATAATGGGTAGAACCAGCTCCCCCAGACTTCCTATGAAAATCAAACAAGTTAATATTTGCATAACACTTTGGAAACTCTTAATGCACTACATAAATATTGGTTATTTATTATTGTTTTTCTTGTTGTTGTCATTGTTGTCATCATATGCCATAAAGCACAGATAGGGATTGAGGCAAGAATAAGTATAAACGCATTCTGACTATTGTAAAACTGATTCATAGCACATATTGCATTAATGATGCATTGAAAAAGATCATCTACTAGTTTGCTATGTGAATTGCAGAACAAGGACACTTGTATATGCCATCTTCATATTGGTCTTTAAATGTTTCATGTCTCTACATCTCATCTTTCTCAGTTAACTTTTAAATACAACCATCCTTTGAGGGCACACAATCTTAGATTGCATTTTCATTTCCCACAGCTTCTAGGATAGTGCTTGGATATTATCATTGTAATGATAGCTTGTGCATTATACAGTTGTGTCCAGCTCTTCCTGATTCAATTTGGGGTTTTCCTGACAAGGATATTGGAGTGGTTTGCCATTTGCTTCTCTAGATCATTTTACAGATGAGGAAACAGGCACACGGGATTAAGTGACTTGCCCAGAGTCACACAACTAGTAAGTGTCTCAGAGCGGATTTGAACTCAGGAAGAAGAGTCTTCCTGACTCCAGGCCTGACATTTTATATCCTGCACCCCCTTTGCTCAAATATACAAGCAATAAAATAAAGTAAATTTTCTCTGCCTTGAGCCAAAACGTACTACACAATTGATGTGTGCAGTTGAGTAGATATGAAGAAAGATGAATTATTACTCTGAATTAAGTAATCTCTCAGTCAAAACCATCATATATATCCCAACTCTGTAATAGATATTGCTATTAGTAATAGGTGAGATATGTCCACCAGGATGTAATTGGTATTGAAAAATTTGGGGGGATGGTTAATGTGAAATTTTGGTTCTTTAAAGGTTTAAAACATATATAAAACCCAGTTGAAGAGAAAATTGCTAGAAAAATGCATTTGGTTACACTGAAGTTTAAATGGTATCACCTGTATATGTGGAGTTATAGGGGGGCATCTCTGTTATTAAAATATGCATTCAGTCTTTGCCAACAAAATCAGTTTTAACACAATGACATTCTGCCACATATGGCTTGTTGTCTCCTCTCTTTTACCAGTCTCATCACCTTAGTCCAGATTTTGACCATCTCATACTTAGATCTCTTGCACATCAAGGAATCTAGCTGGCCTCCTTGTTTAGAATCTATCTCCCATCCAATGTATATTGAACTTTGTTATTTCTTATATACCAATTTCATCACAAAACTTTTGCTTAAAATCTTCTAATAACTGCTTTTTTCTTTTTGCCTATGGTGTAAACTCTTTTGCTCAGCTTCAAGGTCACCTGTCTAGTTTTATTTCTTGATATTCCCAAACATATGTTCTTTTCTCTAATTATGCTAATATCTGGAGTAGTATGCTAAGCTGCCATGTTCATTCCTTACAGTTGTCCTTATTCAAATTAATATATTAGATTCAGACCATCATTTTAGTCCTTTGATATCTTTTTGGATCCTAGTTCTGCCATCCAAACTTTAAGCTTTCTTACCTTAATGTCATTTGCAAATATAAACATATTAATCCAATAAAAAAAATAACAGCCAGTACCCAAAATAGGTCTGAGTATATATAGAATGATTGTTGTCTTTGAAATCAGTAACCTGAGAAATCTTTTTTTTTTTGGGGGGGGGGGTCAGGGATTAAATGACTTGATTAATTAGGGACTAAGTGACTTGCCCAAGGTCAACACAGCTAGTAAGTGTCAGGTGTCTAAGTCTACATTTGAACTCAGGTCCTTCTGACTTAAGGCCTGATGCTCTATCCACTGTGCCACCTAGCTGCTCCCAAACCTGTGTAATCTTAAGAGAACTTCTTTTTCAGGTCCTTGGCACAATTCAGTTTGCAATATGGCAGTAGCATTCCAAAATCAGTGAGCCCATTTTGCAAAATTCCAACAGTCTGTGAATAAGAATAGGGGGAAAATGTTGTAATGATGACTGAACACTCCACTGAGTCCATTGCTGGTGGTGACATTGTGGGCAATCGCTCCCAGGATAGATAAAGGTGTCTCCTGTTCTTGCCAGGTGGACATGGGTTATTTAGCAACACAATGGGAAATGTAAGCATCACTAGAAACAAAATAAACAAACAGGTGGGCCAAGAACTAAAAATCAGTAGGTCTTAAGCTTCTGGCATTTTGTGTAGATAAGCACTTGGGAAAAATCATTTGAGCTTAGCATCATAACAAAAACAGAGCTGCTCCATTAGAGAATAAGATGTACTATATCTTGCATCTTACTGGAGGCAGAGAATATCAGACAGCATTCAAGAGAGTGTGTCCTTGCAAGCTTAGGCTATGCCTGTGAGCAACAGATACTGCCGTTGTGAGCTCACTTTAGGAAAGATTAAATGGCTAGTCAAAATCATTCAGCCAAAATGCTGACTTTTTGTCTAAATTACTCACACCAGAAAAAACTGTGTGACCTCTCCTACACCAGTCTATTGAAACAGGTTGACATTAGCATTGCCATGTAAAAAGGGAAGGTATTGTAGAGGTGTATCCAATCCAAAAAATATATTACAGGCATCTACGGGTATAGGAGATCACAGGTTATGGATAAAAGGTGAGAAGTCAGGATCTAGAGTTGAAATAAGGCTGGCACATAGGGCATGGAATGTTACAGCCGACCAGACTTATAGAAGTGTCCGACACTATGGGTGGCCGGGTGGCTCAGCGAGTAAGAGTACCGGCTCCAGTGTTGGGATGACCTGGGTATCAAATCCCGGGCACAGACACTCAGCACCACACCCAGAAATAACTGGCCGTGTAACCTTGAGCAAGTTACTTAACCCTGATTGCTTAAAAAAAAATAAAAAAATAAATTTAAGTTCAAGAAAAAAAAAGAAGTGTCCGACACTAGGAAATAAAGGCAGACCCAGAAGTTTACAACTAACTAAATAGTATAGAGACTGGGTACATATTTTCATACCAAAAGTTAGAGGATTCAGTGAGTCAGGAGTTCAAGAACAAATAAAAATTTTGGAGAATAAAGCAGAAGCACCTAAAAGGAACCGAGAGGCATGAGATGGGGGCTGGGGGTATGGTGTCACAAACCTGAGGTATATTTACATCGACACTGGCATTGAAATCTATTCAAAGAATGATCATTGCTTATGCCTAACAGTAATGAAAGTACACCAAGAGAGCAGATAACATGTCCATATTTTTATACTACCAGCATCCATATCATCATGGAATCATCCCTGAAGATTGACCTTGCTATATAAAAGTGTATGTGTTCAAATTTTCAATATGGTCCTATTAGAAAACATGTCTTGAGAACAGTAGAATTTAAGTACCATGTGATTGGACTTTATTTTTTTTATTTGCATCCCCAATGTCTAGGACAGAGTAGGAGTTCAATGAATGTTTGTTAAATTGAGATGAATTTGAATTTCTTCTATATACAAACTACTTTGCTAGATCTTTAATACAAACTTTATACATTGTATTTACTTATTCTATATGCATAATATGACCTATAAGGTTCTACGATATATCAATGTACAGTATGTGTACTCTTTATGTATTATGTGATGAAATAAGCATTGGTTCACATATGATATTAAATATATAAGATGAGCTATTATGCCTTACCAAAAACCCATAAGTTCTCTGGTAAGTGTGCAGCGAGGTGATACAATGGATAGACTGCTAGGCCTGGAGTGAGGATGACCCATCTTTTTAAGTTCAAATCTGGCCTCAGACACTTAGTAGTTATGTAACCCTGTTTACCTCAGTTCTTCATCTGTAAAATTAGCTAGAAGAGGAAATGGCAAACCACACCACTATCTTTGCCAAGAAAACCCAAATGGGGTCACCAAGAGTTGGACACACCTGAAATGATCAAGCAACAAAAAGTCACTAAAGCACTTTGACATCTGTCAAAGATGCAATGACAGCATCAAATATGTGGTTTCCTCAAAGGATTAATGGAGAAAGATAGTATAGAATCAAAAGGAGCAGAATCTTTAACAAATTCGTTTGATGTTCTGAATTATCTCCCCGACCTATTGCTCTGCGCTTAGATTAAGGGGAGTTTTACATATCTGCCATCGTATCCAGGTTCTTTGTGCCAAAATTCAATATCTAGAAAAGCGAAAATAATATATATTTTTAAAGTTAAAAACAAACAAAAAAAACAGCTCCTTTTCAGAATATGTTAAAACAATCGCTTTTTGCAATATAAGAGAATGAAATCCAAAGTCAATTAGCTCTTTTCCATTTTTTACCCAGCTCAAGGCATCCTTGGTGGGGATGGCTTCCCTTACCTCTTCATCCCACACTAATTTCTGTGCAGCCTGAATGCCCTCAGTACTGATTCCCTGGTCAGACATAATTTGACATTTAATCGTATAGTCTTACAATCTTCCCTGCTGTTTAATGAATATCATCTTTGTCTTTCGAAATAGAGAATATCCTCCTGAAGGAAAAGGACCATGTCCTGTACTTCTTTGTGAAAATTTCTCATGATATCCAGAAAGCAGTCAGATAGATCCATCATAGTAATTTAATGAATAGTTATTATTTTTGGATGAAAATGATTGCCAGGCATGACAACATCATACTACAATCAATGACCTGCTAGTGATAAGAATTCAGATATTTTCTAAAATTGCTTTTCTAAGATAATAAATTTGATTGCAAAGCCAAGCCATTGATAAATTTTCTAGGGATTATCTTTCATGCATAGCTTGGTAAATCAGTTTTCATATATAACAAATATTCGTAGGAGTAGATTAATGTAAGATGCCTCCAGTGAGTGAATGACCCCATGCAATTAGATGGAAATGAGAAAAACATACACAGTGATACAGATTGTAAAAGCTTCTTGCTGTGACTGGGGAGTAGATGATAGGTAAGGGAGTGTATGCAGAAGGAGAGTGAGATGGATTATTTCATTAATTGGTTCCTAGGAATAATTTGCTCTTGCTATATAAAAATGTGTGTCTCAGATAGGCAACTTTGTAAATGACTAAAGCTGATTTGGCCGTGGTTGAGAGTCATGCAGAAACACATCTTCTTAGATTGAATAAGGATGCCTGATATCTGATTGAGTATTGATATCTGATAGTTTGTGTGTGTGTGTGTGTGTGTGTGTGTGTGTGTGTGTGTGGCTGCCCCTTTGGAGTAGAAGAACAGAAAGAATATAAAATGTCAACAAAACACATATGTTGATTACTTTGTCTAACACTCATGGTTATGAGAATAAGATTAATACACACACCTTTTAAAGTGCTAGATTAAATCTGGGGCAGTTATATATTATATCAGAATAAAAATAATGTGGAGCAGCTATAGTTTTGCCCCATATTAGGAAAAGAGGAAGGAAAAGAAACAAACATTTATTAAGCACCTACTATTTTCCATGCACTGTGCTAAGTACTTTACAAATATTATCTCATTTGATCTTCTGGAACAAAAGAGCAGTAACAGAACTTGCCAGCCTTCTGTAAATTAAACACAAAAGAGATTAATAATAAATTAGCAAGAATGATTACTTAGGATAGGAAGCTGTCAGATGGCAGACTATGGAGGTCTCTTTTTTCTTGCTTGCTCTGTTACACTCCTTACCTCAATTGAAAGCAGACTTTCTGTTGCTTGGCCCACACACCAAATCCCAGAGGCAGTTTTTCTGTGCATTGGAATATGGCACCCACATGGTACAGTGGAGTGAGCCATAGGGGCACAATCAGAGGATCTACTTCAAATCCTATCTCTGCCATTTATTGCCTAGCAGTGTAACCTTTGGTAAGTCACTTAAACTTTCCAAGAGAGTTAGAATAGATGACCTATGCTGTTTTTTCCAGATCTAAATCTTTGATCTTACCTGCTTTGTTAAATATATACTGTACCTCTGCATGACTTAAAAAGGAAAAACCACTTTATAGAAAGCCATACTTTAAGGGGAAAAAAATCAACTTTTACAACTGTCCTTTAAATAGTGCCTGATACCTGTATCACTGTAATAAAAAAAATCAGCTTTCACATTAAATATATTCCAAAATAAAAATAAATAACTGTTCTCAATCTAAATGATAAGGAAATTTACCTAAGGGAAATTTCTCAAGATAAAACAGCTAATCTGGGACAAACAAGGCATGATCAAATTACATATTTATCTTGGGTTAGAAAAAGATATAGAAAGAAAGGGTTAAAGGTCAGACTAGTATATTAGGGAAAGCAATAGAATCGAAGCTTTAAATCCTGGTTTACCCGATTTTGTGACCATGAACAAGTCATTTAACCATTATGGACTAGTTTCGCTATCAGTAAAATTAGGAACCTGGACAAGATTATTGTTAAGCTCCTTTCCAAATACAATTATAGCATTTCTTTTATCCTTGATTCAATACAAGAAGTGCAAGTCATTTGATGTGCCATGATGAGGTTGTACAGAAAAACCTTTATGGTCCCTTCCAACTTTCAATCTCTGATCCTACAATGCAGTTTAAACACACAGAAAAGAATATAAAAACATTTTTTTAAAAGGAAGGATAGATAACTACTGCTAAGGACACCAGGTGTTGTGGATAGGGTCCAGGGCCTGGAGTCAGAAAGACTCACTCATCTTTCTAAACTCAAATCTGGCCTCAGGCACTTATTAGCTATGTGACCCTGGGCAAGTCACTTAACCCTATTTGCCTCAGTTTCTCATCTGTAAAATGAGTTGGTGACAGAAATGGTAAAGCACTCCAGTATCTTTGCCAAGAAAATTCCAAAGGTAATCACAAAGAATCAGACATGACTGAAAGAACTGAATAACAAAACACTGGTAAAGTATGAGTGGAAGTTATGGTATGATATCCCCAGGATATCCCTCTATTATAAGTACCCCTATATCTGAAGGCAGTTTGCATTCAATTTTTAGATCAAAGTGTGATTTGAAATATATTGAAAGAACCTTTACCTATATTCTTCTTCCTGAATGGATCATTCAGCATTCATTCAAACTTTTATTCTGTTGCTCTTCTATGTAAAATAGGACTGATGGTGAGAAGAGAGAGAAAAGCCTATTAAAAACCACCATGCTGCTCAGCATTACCCCCTTAGCTGTGTTTCTGACTCTCTCTCAGGCTTTGCTACCAGGACAGAGAATGAGTACTCTCCTCGCCCCCATTTCAGTCTTCCTTGTATGTGATGTCTTATCCAGGCCTCCATTCAAATGTCTTTGCTGGCAGGAACTGTCTTTCTTTCTCCCTGCATTTGTATCCCCAGTGCTTAGCGCCATGCCTGGCACATATTAAATACTTAATAAATGCTTCTTACCTTACCTTCTAGTCACTTTGTGCTGTAGCTGCAAAGATCAACTGCAACCCAGCCTTCACGTTTAAAGTTAAGAAACTGGTAAGCTTGGAAAGATACAAAAATAACCATATTGCAAAAATACAATGCAAGTTCACAGGTGAGATCCTCACCAAAATAAATAAATAGAAAAAAATAAGCCAGTAAGCAAATAAACAAGAAACTAAATAAATTAAAAAAAAACTAGTAAATGAATAGATGAATAAGTAAATGAATGAACAAGCAAATTAATTAATTTTTTAATATGTCCCATATAAGATTCCAGAAGGGAAAGCTCATTTTCAGCTGACCCCTTGAGGGAGAGTTTCATTGACAAGGGCCTTGAAACACCTCTGTAGCTCACTCCAATTAGATTTTCTTTCCTTTCCCTCCATCCAGATACATAAAAGGTCACTAATGGGTTTTCTAAAGACACCTCATCTGAATTCTCCCTAAACAAAGAATGTGTATTTCTAAAGGACAAGATAACATTGCTCAATTAGCTCAGTTTTTTCTCTAAACCCACAGGTTCTTTGATCTTCCATGTCCATTTAGTTCTGAATGGACTAAAGGGTACCTAAAAACACTTGGTTTCTACTAATATCTGTATTGTTGTGATATCCCTCTTTGCTATTCATGGCGTGCAAACTGCCACTTTACCATGGCTTCTATATTAATCAATCACTGCCTTTTTTATAATAGCAAGTCTTAACGTTAAAGGAGCTCCATTAAAATGGAGGAGGTGTGTCCCTACTTCATTCAGAAATGAAAAAAAGAGATATACATGGGAGAAATCAGGCAAAATTTGCAGGAAAGCTAACTTTAAGACAGACCTAAAAATATAGAAAATGAATGATACTACTTTGATTATAATGGATTCGGATGAGAAATTGGAGTTAGTCTCATCAATACGTGTAACCTAGCTTATCTAGGTAACTGAGGGTAGGTCTGGGCATTTGGGACTTCTCTTCTGATCCAGGAACTCTGGCTGACCTACATAAATTTAATGCACCTTCACTTTCCAGATTTTAGGAGAATATTTTTAAGCAATATGCAGAATTTGTTCACCCGATTGAGTCATGTGACCTATGGGAATCAAATAGTTAATAGATGTTTTTGCAAATACTAGGCACCACCAGAATATTAAATTCCATTGGCTAAGGTTTGTTATTGTTGTTTTTCAACAAGAGATATATAAAAATTAATTGACATGCTTTGCTGTGTGGGATGAGACCATAATCAATTCTCCAAACTATGACATCACTCATGAAGTCCAAAATTACTAATGCTAAAATGACTTACCGAATAACCTAATCCCAGATTCTACTCATAGGACTGCCAGCACACGAAAGACATCCTGTAGGCACTTGAAAGGATGCAGAAGTGATTCCTTGACTGCCTTCAAGGAGCTCATGGATGACCACACAGCCCTAACTGAATTTCCTAATTTCAAAGGCTTGCTATTTTCAAATAAATCATAATCCAAAAAAGAATTAATGTGTTTTTATTTAAGTACTTTTGGACAAGGAAACTTTTTTAGTCATCTGCAGTTTTATCACATGTTTCTAGGGGGTAAAAAAGATAACTGTAGCATGACCTTAGCTGTGTTATCTTACCACGTGTTTTAGAATTAACCTATTTGACACTATTTGACACCTGTGTAAAAGTCTGGTTAAAGAAAATTCATCTTTTTTTTCCAGCAATGCATCTCATTTTTTTCTCGTGATATTTATTCTGAATGTATGACTTAATGATCCCAAGTAAACTTCATATGTGGCACAACATTTTTCATGAATTTTGAGGGTAGTGGTATCGCATTTGCTAGGAACCACATCTCCACAATATCAACCCAATTTGGGATAAGTCTTTGACCATCCTGGGCCTCAGTTTCCTTGTTGGCAAAATAAAGAGGTTGTGCTAGACGACCTCTGAGGTCCTCTCCAAATATAAATCTAAGAACTTATGAATTTTTTGACAAGTCTTTAAAGAAGCTGAGCAACCAGTGCCTTTTGAGCTCCATCTGGCCAAATTATAGTTTTGACAACTTAAAAAATATTAAAATTGACAAGTCAGTAGAATTTAATGAGTAAACCAAACAGTTGTCACTGGGTAGATATAATATTCATCTTCTTGCAGGGTTAGGAACCATGTTTGCTCTGGTTTGAATTTTGAAGAGTTAGATTTGTGGGGGAAAAAATTTAGGCAGCCCTCAGGATGATTTATGAATAGGTCCCTGATGCATAAAATCTCATTTTCTTTAGTGCATTTGTCAAAAGATTACTCACTGTGTTTCTTGTATGCTACTTGGTTGGTATTACACACCAAACCTCCTGTGAGGGCAGAGGATTTTTACAGAAACTTCTGACAGGTCTTGGGATGAGCATATTTGACTGATGCTTTTGCTGTTCTCTTAACTCCTGCACTATGAACTTTACTGCGTGGTTTCCTTCTCTGCATAGTAATGCCCAGGTCTTCATGTGCAGATGAAGTGGAGTTATAAAACTCAGCCAGTCATCCAATTAGGATTCATCTGACAAGCGATACTTTGTCTTTTTTTGTGCTAACCCAGGAATGGTGAAGAGACAGCATCTTGTTTGCCATTCCAAAAATACGCCCTCATAGAATAAAAATTACATAGACTTTTTGCTGGGTTCAGCATAATATGAATTTAGTATGCAGAATATAGATGAGAGATTTTTTTTTCTAAGAGGTCTGAAAAAGCTTTAAAATTATTTACTGTCTTCATTATCATTAGGAAACAAACATTATCTGAACTATCTCTGATTTTTATGGCTAAAAGTCTATTTTAAGATTTGTAATTTTTAAACATCACTTCTTCTGGTGTAGAATATGCATGTTATATGAAGAGAGAAATTTCTTATGGCCTATTGCCTTAGCAAACAATTGTTAAGAGCTCAGAACACCCTCCACCTCATATTGGCATCTTGGGCACAGTATTTGAAATCCATTCACTGTTTATGAGAATTATTTCATGAAAGGGCTCTTGGAATAACGTATCATGAACATTTGAGCTAAAAATCCAATTGCTTACCTTTAGGGTCAATGCTATAATTTATTTTAATTCAAAATTTAGCATTCTTGTAGGTAAGAAATCACATACATATTTCCTGGTGACCAACATCTTTGAGGTTAGCAGAATTAAACTTGTCAAGAATGTTACATGTTCCCCTGCATGTCACTTAATTGTGAAGTTCGAATATGCATCTGACACATCAGGAAGACTAAATACATTTAATATTATGGGCTTCATCTTCTGCTTCTTGAACTATTTTGTTTTATTTTGAGCAAATTAGGTGAAAAGCATTTCCTTGTACAAATATGCATTTATGTAGTACTCTTGGAATAATGTTTTGTACAGTTTATATCATATAAGTGTCTAGGGAGAAAAATACATGTGTGTGTATATATGTATATTCACACATATAAACCACATACACACATATATGTATGTATATTTCTAATATATAGCTTTGGAAATTATAAAATGTACTGTGTGTAAGATTATATTCACAACTTGTGAGAGGTTGGGGAAAACTTGCCTGGAATACAAGCTGTTTTGAAGAAGAAAACTAGAGGAACTCCCGAGTCAGGGAAAAAAAGCAATGCAACTTAGTTTATTCTCACTTTAAAATATTTAGCTTCAAACTGATTGCAAATCCTTAAGGGATTTCCTTCAGAGACTCTTTTTACTTGACATCCCCAAGGATCAATTTTGATACAGGGAAGTCAACAGAGAGAGAGGAAGTTTGAAAGTATATGTAAATCTCAACATTATGTTTATTTCTTTAAAGTGGCATTTATTTGTATTATGAGAGAAGTTTATTTGGAAATTTCTGAAATATGTGTTATGGCCATTGCCTGACTCTGGGTCACCCCACACAGAATGCTGAACACTTTTGCCTAGGTCAACTTGAACAGCAAATATTGGGATTGCATGGAGAAGCCATCCAAGTTAGCCTGCTTTGTTTTAAGAAAAGTGAACCCATGGAGGTCATGACTTACCAAAGCTTTCCCTTCTATACTATACTGTTTCCTTGCTGATAAAAGCAACAACTAAAGATTTTAACCACTGATTAAAATACTGTAAAGCCAAGTATGAGCAGCTTTCCAGAGGACTGTGAGCAGCTTTCAAGATTCTAATCACATAGTATAGTGAACTCTCTATTTATTCAGTAATAACTCAGAGCAAAACATTCACAGAAAAGCAAGGTACAGCATTCACAATGTTACAACTCAACAACTTCTCACTAAAATGGCCACATAATTTTCACCAAAGTGGTCACAGTTTTCAATAAAGTACAATCATTTAGTAATTCAATTGTATATTTTCCACTACCCCTTAATAGAATAAGGAGTAGTAACCAATATTGTAACTTAATTACACCCCATGGGTGGAGAACTTTGACAATTGTAGCTTCTGTCCCTTAAGGAGGCCTTGCCTCTTTAAAGATGAGTGAGTTAAGGATAAAGGAGGATCTTCTCCTTAAGACTGATTGAATTAAGGATGATCATCAATAAGTCAGAGTTCTGTGTCAGTTCTCACTTATTAATTCCCAGTTCAGTCTTCAGTAGTAGCAGCCCAGCCTCCAGATGCTTGCTGAGAGAAATTCTCTCTCTCTCTCTCCTCTCTCTTTCCTCCTTCCCACCCCCAACCCCAGCAGCTGCCCTGCCTCCACAGTGCTTACTGCAGGAAATTCTGTCTCTCCAGCTTGTATTCTCCCTTATATACAGTATAGCTCCTCCCTGTTCTGCCCCTTCCTGTTAATCAGCAACTTTCTCCCAAGGTGTTAACTACTTCTGTGTTAATTAAATAGCTTAAAGAAGTTGTTAACTTGGAACAAGGTTCTAAGTACCTGCTTACTTGACAATATAAAAGGGCATGGAAGATCTTCAAATTCCATTAACGTTACAAATATCAACATTAAAAATTAATAAATGATTGAATAGAGCACCAGCCTTGGAGTCAGGAGGGCCTGAGTTCAAATCCATCCTCAGATACTTAATACTTACTAGTGTGACCTTGGGCAAGTCACTTAACCCCAATTGCCCTGCCTTTCTCCCTCCAAGAAGAAAAAAAAAATGAATAAATGCTGGTATTGTTTGGGATTGTGATTAGCCTGTAATGCCAGTCACAACCTACACCCAAACTACCAAAAATAAAAAAGAAGAATTACTTTGCAATTCTTAAATCAAACAAACAAACAAAAAAAAACCCTCTATACTTGCTAGTTATTATTGTTGATCACTATGGCTTAACTGAGCATTAGTCCCACACTGAGATGAAACCAAACTTTCTTTGTGTTCCTCACACATGGAAGTTCTTCCATTTCCCAATTCTTGCTCTAGTTATCCCATTCTTATCTCTGCCTTGTGGAAGCCCTCTCTTCCTTCATTAGGAAGTTTAAAGTTCTATGTAGAATATTTCCTAATTCCCTCAGCTACTGGTGCCCTTCCTCTCAAATTACCTTAAATTAACCTAAGAATGTTTTTGAATTTATTCTCTTTATATTGATTCTTTATATGTGGTGTGTGTGTGTATGTGTGTGTGTTTGCACACGTGCATTCATGCTATCTTCCAAATTAAAATATAAGCTTTCTGAGAATAGGGCTTGTTTCATTCTTTATATTTTTTTCCCCAGGACATAGCATAGTTCCTAGAACCCTACAAACCCCTAATTATTGAATAATTATTTGCTTTTCCCCTCCTTTCTTATGTATTGTAGTATGTCAGGGATGTATGTGGACAGAAAAGTTTAAATTTTTTTAAAATTTTTAAATTAAATTAAAAGTATAAATTATTTTCTATGATCAGGAATTCATAAGTCCTTGGGTACCTGAGGATTTCACAAGTGTTTTGGTTATAGGGAAATATTTCCTGGGTTTGATGCTTACTAAAATGAACAAGGACAAGTTATTATATCTCCCTGACCCCCAGTTTCTTCATCTATAAGATGAAGCTTATTGTACTGGATTATCTCAATGGTCTCATTTAGTTCTAATTAATCCAATTCTTTTTAAAGTCCTTTAGAGATCAGTCATGAACCCCAACAAGTCACCTTTCACATTTTAGTCACAAGTTCTTAGTTAAGTCCTAAAGCTTAATTGTTTCTTTATTTGGGGGTTTGAGGGATTTGTCTCTGATACATTCTAGGAGCATTTATCTATAAGATTAAGAAAAAAATGAGACCCAGGGCTCTATAAAATTTTCAATCAGTGAAGAAAGAGAGAGACAGACGGACAAAAGCAGAGGAATGAAGATAGACAAGGACAGATACAGAGAGACTAACGGAAAGAGGGATAATCTCTCACTTTTTGGCTGTAGCCAGTCCACAACAGGGGGAAAAAAAAGATTAAACTTAAAAAAAACCTGATAAGAGTTTAGCAGCTGTTTTTTTTTTATTTACAGGCATTCCAAAGACCAAAATAGGTAAGAAAACACAGGTTCTGCTAACCGACCCAAAGAGAATCCAAAGAAAAAGAAACATTGAATAAAATGATAAATTATGTTTAAAAAGATAGCTGCCTGTGGGATCTCAATCAATAGGCATTATACTTAGCATTAGGTTCCCCACCACTCCACCACTGATTACAAAAAGTCACACAGTTCCAGCTGTTTTAGTGCATGCAAATTAACCCATCCAATTTTTTAAAGCCACAACCTTGAATAACTTTGAATTTAATTCAACCCTTACTAAGCTCCTATTGTGTATAAGTGTCTGAGGATAAAAGATAAGAACTACTAATGGAGAAAATGATAGATCCATAGAGTAAAAAAAAATTATAACATGGTGGAAGGAAAATGGAAAAGAGGGGGATCCAGACAGACTTTTCTAGGAAAATTGAAGGATTGGAGAGATTAATTCAGGTGGAGGGAGAGGGGAAGGTTTTAAAGTAAAGGTAGCACCTGAATTAAGCATTTAATGAAGAGGATTCTCAAAGATAGAATTGAGGAGGGAGCACCATGGAACAATTTGTCCAAAAGAATGGAAATAGGAAATGGTTGTACAACTCGGTGAAATCTTGGAAGTTCGTAAGCTGGGGAGGGAGATAATGAAAAAAATATTTGGAAAATTGGTCTGGAGCCATACTAGGAAGAGCATTAAAAGCCAGGCAAGTTGATCCTAGAGACAACAAAAATAGGGAGCCATTGAAGATCCTTTGTAAGAATATATTTACAGGGGCAGCCAGGTGGCTCTGCCAGTAAGAGCACCGGCTCCAGTGTCAGGATGACTGGGGGATCAAATCTGAGCTCAGATACTTAGCACCACACCCAAAAATAACTGGCTGTGTAACCTTGAGCAAATTACTTAACCCCTATTGCTTAATAAAAAAAAATAATATCTTTACAACTGTCTGAAGGATGGGAAGTAGAAAGTAGATAACACAGTTCAAGCAAGTCACTTAGGACTCTATTTTTTTTAACTCAAATTAAAAAAAAATATTTAGTACCAATATGTGATGAGCATTGTGTTTCATTGATAGTTGTAATGAGAAATTGCATGTTCTCCCCTTGCGGATTCACAAGAGAGATGGGGAAATGAAATTCAAACGCATAAAACAAGTAGAAAGTAAAATAAAGGAAACAAAGTGAGTGTTGAAAGAGATCAAAAGAAGGGAACAATTTAGGATGAAGTCAGTCACCAGAGCTGGTGGAACTAGAGGCTAAACCTTAGGGAAGGTAGGGGTCAGTCAGAGAAAGGAAGGGCAGAATCTTAAAAAAGAAGAGTAGTATAGATATCCTAATGTGCAGAGCATTGAATGGAATGATTATAGGTATTGACCTGGGATGATCACAGAGTACATATTGAATATTTATAGGCTATAATTTTGGTTAGGGTGAGGACATTTATGAAGCTTCTTAAATTATAGAAGAGAGGAAGTTTATTTAACATTAGTATTAAAGAACACTAGAAGGTTCAGAAGCTAAAGAATGACAGAATGGAGGTGGGTAACATTGCAAAAAAAGAGAACAGAGGGTTAAAGGACCAGAAACAGAGAGACCACATAGGAGCCTGGACTTTAATGATCATTTTAAATGCTCCTTTTTATTCTTTGGAAAGAATACTGTATTTGTGATTTCAATAACTTGAGTTTCAATTCTAGCTCCTCCACTTAACACTAGATAATTTAAAGCAAATTATTTAACCTTTTTAGACCTCATTTTCCTGTTATATAAAATAAAGATGCTGGACTAAATATCTTATAAGACTCATTCCAGTTTTAAATCTAAGATCATTTGGTTGAAACCTTTGACAAAACCTAAACAAAGCTAATTTTCTCATTCTATTCAAATAACCCATCTGGGCCTCCATTTTCTCATCTTAAAAATGGGGATAATGGACTAGATGATTTCCAAGGTCTTTTGAAACTCTTCATTTTTACTGTTTTCATTTTATCTTTCTTTTTGTTTCTGTCTCTGTCTTTGTTCTAATAAGAGATGTGTTTTCTGATTTGAGACCCAAGTCTGTATCTACAGTAGCTTTGAATCTTGTATGACTCGCATTAATATTTTTTCCACATTTGATACTTTCGTATATATAGCTGTCATTAAACATTAAAAATAGAAAGCACTTATTTGCTTTATACTTTTAGTATTCCCAATGCCCACACTAGGTTTCTATGTTATCATTTATTCCATTTTTCCTGATGTAGTGCCTGTGAAGTGGCTTTGTTTTTCTGATTCAAATATACATGCTCAAATAGTTTGAAGTACCATGGTGTAAATTAGGGGTGGGGAACCTGTGGCCTCAAGGCCACATGTGACCTCGGTCCTTGGGTGCAGCCTTTTGGCTGAGTCCAAGTTTTGCAAACAAATTCTTTTATTAAGGGGATTTTTTTCTGTCACATTTTTTTAGTCAAAGGGCTGTACTTGAGGACCTAGATGGCCACATATGGCTTTGAGGCTTCAGGTCCCCCAAGCCTGATATATTTTTCTGTATAATGTATATATGTGCCCACATATACACACAGATGTGTATATACATGTATAACACAGTATATATATATATATATATATATATATATATATATATATATATGTACACAGTTACATAATTTCTAGCTATTTAGAGAGGTACCATGGGAGAGTATATAGCAATTTGCTTTCAAATCAAATTTGCTTTCAAAGACCTAGCTTCAAATCCTGCCCATAACATATCCTGGCTATGTGATCCTAGGCAAATCATAATCTTTCTGTGCCTGAGTCAACTCTATAAGGATATAAATAGCACTACAAGTGTCAAGCTGCATTTAGCTGAGGTATTTCTATGAAATTATTGGGTTTACATGAAAAAGACATTCATGTATAGAGGTATGTGCATATATTACATATATGTATATAGGTGTATCCACATGTGTATAAAAGCTTTGTTATTATGCAAATGTGATTTGTTATTAATAGATGACAGCAAAAATCATACCCCCAAGTAAAACACATAGTACCAAAACAATCTCCTCCAGAAACCATCTTGGCCCATTTCTTTGTCACTAGGGAAAAAGATAAAGAAAAGGAAGGGCTTTTAAAGAAACAGTCTTAAAGAAACCAGTGTAGATAGAATTTAATGTATTTCCTTAATTTTAAAATGAAGAAACTGAGGCACAAATGTGAGTGCTTTCCCATAGGCAGGTTCTGACACATTTAGAATAAGAACTTTAACATTCCTTGTTCTTTCTCATTATACTACTTACACTGTCTTAAAATTATGTATTGAATTTAGATCAATCTGAATGACTTTACATTACCATGCTTGAGGGGACAATGACATATAAAGTTCTTGAGCTAAAGTATCCTAAAGAACATATGTTTTGATATTCCTTTTTCATAGTATTTTTTTTGGTTCAAAATCTTACTTCTAGAACATTCTTTAAGACTTTAGAAAAATAATTTTCCACTTCTACCGATACTCTCTAAGATTGAAAAAGAATCATGCTATCCTAACATGTGTAGAATTACAAAATCATAAAATTTTAAAGCCAAACAGGATCTAGAAGTATGATACAATAATAGCTGGCATATTTTAGCATTTTAAGGTTTGCAAAATGCTTTCAAATATTCTCATTTGAGGCTCACAACAACCCTCAAACGATAGCTGTTATTTTTATACCCAATTTATAGTTGAGGAAACTGAGACAGAGATTAAGTGAGTTGTTCAGAATCACGCAGCTCATATTATCTGAGACTGAATTTGAACACAGGTCTTCCTAACTCTAGGTCCTCTCAGTCACCTACCTGCCTCAAATTCAAGTGTTTACTGAATTGTGTGCTTCTCTTAATTAGATAACCAGTTTTATTTATCTTTCTACTTCCCTCACTCTTCATTACATTATATTACCTAGAAAATAGGTACTTAATAAATATTATTGAGTAAATGAATGAATGAATGAATCTAGTCCCTCATTATACAAATGAGGACATTTAGACCCACAGATGTCAAGGATGTTTCCCAAGATCACACAGTTAGTGGATACCAGAAATGGGACTAGAACCAAGTTATCTTGCTTCCTTGGCCTGGGCATTTTCTCTACCACATGTGGCTTTATGTGTGATTTTTTTCAGAAACTCACCAGCCTTCAGAGGGAGCTGGGTGGTTCAGTTGATAGAATAGAGTTAAGAACCAATGAACCACACACACTACCTAGGCCAGTTATTTCCCTTCTGTCTGCCCCAGGTTCCTCAATTGTAAAAGGGTTATAATAATAGTAACTACCTCACAGAGTTGTTGTAAGGACCAAATGAGATAGTCTTTGTAAAGTGCTTGGCACAATGCCCAGCACATATTAGGTGCTACATAAATGCTTATAGAAGTTGCATATGAGCTATTTTCATTAATTCACCCAGTTTTGTTTTTTTTTATCCTGCTGATGTTTTATGAGAATGCAAAAGAAAACTTGTGGGGAAGAAAATAGGCATATTTATATAACATATACACATGCAAAACTTGTATGTAAAGTAAGCATATGTATCTTTCTATCCAGCTTGCAAAAACTGCCTCATTTTTACTTGCAAACTAGGAGAAAAAAAAAAACAACTAAAGAATAATCTCAGGGGAAAAAGTAATGATATTTAAGAGAATATTTAACTATATCTAGGTGCTAAGAGAATGAAGAGAAAATGAGAAGGCCAATATCACGATGGAGTGAAATTCTTCTCCCTCAATTATATTAAAAAAAAGTATTTTGTGGCAGCTAGGTGGCATAGTGAATAGAGCACCATCCCTGGAGTCAGGAGGACCTGAGTTCAAATCTGGCCTCAGATACTTGACACAATTACTAGCCACGTGACTGGGCAAGTCAACCCTATTTGCCCTCCAAAAAGAAAAAAAAATTTGTTGAGTATCAACTATGTGTCAAGTCAAATATAAAATAAGCTATAATATGCTTTCCCTGTCCTTCCCTCCACCTTTACCCTCCACTCCAGAAATGTATGACCTTGGTAATGATATAAGATCATAGAATCATTGATTTCTAATTGAAGAGGACCTTAGGGGTCCTGGGGTCTAATTCTTTTATATTGTGTATTAGGAAACTGGGGTCATGAAGGGCTGACTTGACTATGATTACACAGGAAATAACAGCATAAGGCAGCATCTGAACCCAGGTCTTTTTTACTCCAAGTCTAGAACTCAATCTACTTCATCTTATTGCCTCTCTAATATTTAGCTAGTAAGGGATTTGAGTGGTACAGAGATGAATTTTTTAAAATGATGAAGTATAAACTGGCAAGTCCATAATGTTAAATACAATGGTCAGGAAGGGAGAGGGATTAGTTTTGGCTGGAGTTAATGGGAAACCTTCCAGAAGAAGGTGAGACTTGGGTTCTGTCTGGAAAGACATGAGTGGTATCTAGAAAAATAGGCACCTGGGCCATTCCAATGAGAGGATACACCACAGCAGGAGAATGACAATGAGCTTAGCAAGACTGGGAGATATACTAACTTTATATATAATACAGACCCTTTTTACACATGGGATGAAGAGACATCGTTCCTAGAAATACACAATCTGAAAATGCATTTTATCCTTTGGCCTTGTCATTCTTTTTTAACTGTATATTATTAGCTAAAGTAATGAAATAAACAGCAAAGTTTCCCCTCAAAGGTAGCTTCCTCTCCCACCCCTAATCAAGTTCTGAGCAGTAGTAAGAATTTGCATGGATGTTGGGATATAGGGTCTTTCCCTCACAGATATTGGCTTTGACTTAGGTGTGACATAGGGTTGAAAAATTGTTTTTGCCCTAAGTTACAATATAAATTAGCCTAAAATTCTGGCCTATCACTCAAAAAACCTGCTTTCCAGCTTCCTGTTCTATAGAGTCAACAGA
Organism: Petaurus breviceps papuanus; assembly: GCF_028583685.1. Lineage (NCBI taxonomy): Eukaryota > Metazoa > Chordata > Mammalia > Diprotodontia > Petauridae > Petaurus > Petaurus breviceps. The sequence continues at coordinate 4,271,711 of NW_027187325.1, read as the reverse complement.
AAAGAAGAACTTTCAAAAGACAGGGGGTCTTAGTTCTGATAGATCTTTCCTCTGTGACTTTGGTCAAGAAACAATCTTTCCGAGAATGATTCCTTATCTTTAAAATGAAACTTATTCCTTCTTTACCTAACATGCAGGGAAAGGAACAAGTGTTTGAAAGCTTTGTAAACTTAAAAGTGCCACACATATTTAATGGATTATTATTCAGTTTGTGAATACATATATCCTAAGTATGAATTTCTATATTCACTATGATAGCTTTGCATGTTAAATTAATGATATTTTCTGATTAAATCATCCTATATCTCCTCTCTTTACCTCCTTCCCCCAAAAAGTAGACAGGAAAATATAGGAGTAAGCAAAATGAAAGATATAGGTCAGGTCAAGCATTAAGAGTGTGCGTGTCCGTGCGCGCGCACACACACACACACATTTTCTGTTTGAGTTATTCTAAACCTGAAATAGATTACTGAGAATTGTCAAAATTGAAGTATTAATTACTAAATATTTATCAAGTGGTGCCTACCATGTTCTCAGCCTTGTGTTTGGGTCTTATTTATTTTCTAAATAAATAAATAATTTCCCTAAATAAATAAGTAAACAAATAAATAAATGAATAAGTAAATGACACATTTTCTGCCCTCAAGTCATGTTCTTCCTGGAGAATCAAGACTAATACATGTGAAACAGAATTAGAAAAGCCAACCATTATATAACTCTGTGTGAAATTGCATAAGTGCTATAGAAATTCAGAGAAAAAAAGATGTGTGTCATTGTAGAAGTAAGAGGCTTCATAGACAAGATGAATCAGCATAGAACTAAATCAAGTCAACAAGTATATAATTAGCACCTACTATCTACCAAGCCATTGTAGGTAGAAAGAAAGGCTTTTTCTTTCACTGTTCTCAAGGAACTTGCAATATAGTGTAGGGGACACCATGTGAGTAACTATGAATGAATAAGATACTTATAGGAGAAATTGGAATATGGTAGTGTCAGAAGGAAGGCATTAAGATTTAGGAAGGCTGGGAAATGCATATTTTCTGAGGTGTGACATTAGGTGAGACTTGAAGGAAGCCAGGAAATCTCAGAGGAAGAGAGGAAGAAGAGCCACTGAAAATGCTCTGAATTGGGAGATGGAATGTTATGTACAAGCAACAACTTCCAGGAGCCCAATGTAACTGGATCACAGATCATATGGAGGAGAGGAAAGTATAAGAAGACTAAAAGGTGTTGACCTTAGCTTCCTTTTGATTCTATTCAAAGAAGAAATGGATTAAAGATAAAAATCTCTAAAAGAGGGAAGCAGAATGATCTCAGTTATCCCTTCCAAATCTAACAATTCTGGCATTCTCTAGAGAAAGGAGGATGTCAATATGAAAAGATATTCATCATTAGACATTGTCTTGATTAATTAAGGAAAACATACATCAACACAGCCTTGACTCTTAGTCAATGAATGAGAGGAATGTATTTCCAGATATTCATGTACTTAATAAAATTCCAGTTTTTAACTCTGCTTCCTCCCTCAATCTGTCAGTGATCTGCATCAGATTTATATGGCTTTTTGAAACTTCTATGATGGTTTTCTTATCTAGACTACTGAAATTTTTGATCACAGAAATACCATGATTTCTCTCTTTCTCTAATGGGAATACTGACCAAAACCTATGTTTCTAGACACTAATTGTGATTAACCTTAAGCATGTCTTGTACTTTTCATCTTTGCGGCTCTAAGCCTGAGATAATCAAGGGAATTCAGCATTAGCTTCCATTGGTTCAGGAAAAAGAAGTAACTTTATCATTTCCTAGTTTCCCTCCACAGACTAGACTGATGAGGTCCACCATGAGGGTAGGAATCATCTGTCACAGCTAAGCTTTCCAGTTCTGACCATGTATCTTGCATGTACAAAGTTACTTTACGTGTAGTTTTCTCCATTGCAATGTGAACTTATTGAGTGCTGGAACATGTAGCACATATCCTGGCACATAGGCCTTAGTGAATGCTGGTTAACAGGTGTTCTGGGTCTCAGAGATGCCTAATTAAGGTGTTTAATTAAATGTTTGTTAATGTTATTGGTATTTGAATGCTTGCATTTGAATTTACATGTAGCCTGCTTCCCCTGTCCCCAGTAGGTGATTTACCTTTCTTTTCATGCATGGAGAATGGTAGTGTATATTCATTTTGAAATTTTACTTTCCTTAATATAATCCTCTTTTTTCTCCTAATCTGTTTTTTGTTGCATTTGTCTTTAAATACTTTTGCTTCCCTCCTCTTTTCAAACTGGATATAATTACTTACCTGTTATAATCTGTAGACTATGAACTCCTACGCACGGCTTTTAGTTCCTTCCATAACATGCTTGCTTTAGTAGAAAGCATAATGAATTTAGAGTTAGGAAATCTGGGTTTATATCTTGGCTCTGCTTTTTAATACATGAGTAACTGGGAAAATCAAGCCTCTTCTTTGGCATGTAGTTTCCTCATCCATAAAATGACAAGAGGTGAAGAGTGGAAATGTCAGAGAGGGGAATGGGTAGTGAATTAGATCATGCCTTAATTCCCTTCCAGCAGTAAACTTTATAATCTAGATATCCATATGTATACAGATATATGTATATGAAACTGTCTAAACCTTTACTCATATAAAAAACATACGTTTTCTCATATTTAGACATTTTTTGATGGGAAAGAACAGGCCTGTACAACATATGGTCCATGGGCTGCTTGCCGTCCACCAAAGGATTTTGGGTGGCCACTAAGAGTGTAAGGTTGCCACTGCAAGCTCGTTTGTCCTGTCACCCATAGCAACCAGCTATTGGCAGTCTGTCTCTAGTCTAACCTCTCTGTGGCCCAAAGAAGGTGAGGCGATTTTAATTTTGGCCCCTACCTACTGCCATGTTGTGCAGCTCTGGACAAGAATCTTCCATCAATATTATCCCACTGACTCCTCCTTGGCGATTCCTTGTATTGACATTGGTGCATATTTGTCTACACTCTTGACCCTCAATTTCAGTTTATCTTCTTACAGCTCTAAGGTCTTTAAGTGTTCTCTCATTTGTTCAGATGATTTATGACCAATTTGATACAAGTCTCTTCCTCAGGTGATTCCCTGTAGCTTATAACATCTTGACTTCTACCCCCACACATTCAGCTATGGGTTCCTCATTTGTCTCAGTCTCTGTCACCAGTGCATTATATGATGCTTGCCTGTCCCTCAGGCCTTTGACTTTATCATTCCCAATATTCTGCCTTATGTGGATGCTTTGGTCACTCATGGTCCTTCTGTCCTCAGTTTTTATCATCTTCAGATCTCTCTCCAGTCCTTAGAGTTCATGAAGATCCTTTAATACCTGTAACAAGCAAAGTGTGTTGCTTATTGGAAATCACTGAGAATAAGCTCCTCAGAGAGAAGTTGAGCCTTAGGATAAGTTTTACACTTAGGAATAACTATATAATGCTTGGAAAGGATCTAAAAAGTGGAAAATTCCAGAATTACATGTATTCTCATTATAGATAGCCCCTGAATATAGACCATATCCTTAAAGTGAAATATTTTTGAAAGGAAAAAAAGATATATATACACACACACACACACACACACACACACACACACACACAGACACACACGTGTATATATACATAGAGAGAATAGCTTGATAGTAATTTTAAATGTCAATTCCTACAAAGATATTTTATTCATTTCTATTGTTCTTGTTCTCCTTATCCTAGTCACATGACTAATTTCCCATGTTGTTCTATTAAAAGTCATGCACTAGCATGAGGAGGATGACTGTGGATTCTCATTGGTTTTGTACAGATCAGATATGGGAAAATATTCATTGCAATGAATACTCTGATTATTGTGGAAAAAATTAAATTCCACTAATTCAAACACTGATTATGACAGTCTCAAGTAGAGAGGAATTTGAGAATGAAAGAAAATGAATGTCCCTAATTCTTTTAGTGCCGTGAGCAATGTCAAGTCTGTTTCTGGTTATGTGTGGAAAGCTTGATCAGTAAAAGGCAATACCCAAAGGGTATGAAGTTATCTGAGATTTTGACAGTGTTTTCAGGAAGCCATTCAAAATAGGATCCAGAAAATAAGTCTATATATCAAGTGATTTCTTTCACTAACACACCACACACACACACACACACACTTAAGAGACATGCTTAGATATTACCAGACTTAAATATATCTTTTCTGAATAATTACCAAATTTAGACTTTAAAAAAAAATGGGAATGAATGGAAAGCCTTCATTAGAAATAAAGATTTTAAAGTGAAACAAAACCTTTAACCTGGGGCTTATTTTTCCATAAATAAAAGATGATACATATCATACTGTAAAAGTCAGGTTGCCCCTTTGGTGCCTTCTTCTACTCCCATTGTCTTATCTTTCAGGAGTGGAAAAACTGGGCCCTCTTCTGCCTCAGGCAAACCAACCTTATGGATTGCACTTGTCAAGTACAATCTCCAGCTAAAGGAGAGAAACCCATAGGAGTCCTATAAAACAAATGTGGCATGATCCTGCATTCACCACATTTTCGAAATAGTTACAATATGACGAGACTTTACAGACTCATAAAGAGCCAGTATTCTTACTCTTGGCTCACCACAAACCCTGCTGTTATTTCCAAAATAAATGATTGGGAAAAATCAATTCTCATTAACTTAGTTTATATAGCAGCCTATGAAGACAGAACTTTTATTCCCTCACCTGCTTTAGTCCTTCATACTATATTTTCAGTTTCAAAAAGTTTATGTTATCATTGCACTTGAGTGCTGAAAAAAAATTGGGGTAATTTCACCTCAATTAAATAAACATTTGTTAAACACATAGTAGGTACTGGGGATTATGCTCAATGTTGAAAAGAAAAAGGAAAGGAAGGCAGAAAGGAAGAAAGTTAGAAATGAAGGAAGAAAGGAAGAATCAATCCTGCCCTCAAGGATTTTACCTTTGACTGGTTGGGGATGGCTGATAGAATGAGGAGTAAATATAAAATTTATTCAAATTAATTTATTAGGGGTGAGGTAGCAAGCAGGAAAGCACTAGCAAATGGACTGGAGGGGATCAGGCCCAATTCATAAAAGCTTCCCCTGATCTCACACACTTCACAGTGACCAGTGCCTAGCACAGTGCCAGTCCAGAATAGGTGCTAAATAAATATTGGTTATCATTTGACTGATTGATTTCTCCATCCTCTAAAATCTTATCACTTCCTTTCTCTACTCTTCATTTGGTGATTAACCTACCACTACCATGTCAACATTCTTGCATTGTGGCCTTACTTTTAACTGTTTCAAAATAATAATAATAATAATATTTAACAATAATAGTTATGAAAATAATGATAATTTAGGACTTGGTCTATGATGTCAGTGGTATAGTAATTTCCCAAGGTGAAAACTCCTGCTACTTATGGAAATTATCACCTTAAACTTTTAGAGTAGGAATCCTTAACATTTTTATGTGTATGTCATGGGTAGGTTGATAAAGCATACACAGACTTTCTCAGAGTACTGCTTTCAAATGAATAAAATAAATAGGATCATAAAGGAAAATAATACTATTGAAATATATTTATTAAAATTTAAAAATCAAACAAGTTTGCAGATTTCAGTTAAAAAAACCTCTGGTTTAGAGAGTTCTGTGGGGCACTTAGAGGTTAATTCATTTACTCAAGGTTACACATTCAGTATGTGTCAGAAATTTGAGCTCAAGTCTGTCTTACTTTGAAGGTGACTCACTATCTACTGCCTTATTAAACTTAATTCTATTTAAATCAGAAAACTTTTTCATGTGGCCTAATATGTGTACAAGTCACTAGAATAGATCTTGTTTGTTTGCCTTATTTCCATAGCTACACAGAAGACTATAAGCCTCTTCAGGCCAGGATGCTTCCCACCATACCCCAGAGCATGTAGAAGAATACTCTTTGCCTGGTGGGTCTCATATGAAGAATAAACATTTGAGTTAAGTTTCTGCCTAAAGTGGAAAAGATCTTTCCAAAGGGATCACTCATGACAAGCAGGTTGTCTCATATTGTACCCTGCCAGTGCAAAGCATGTCTTTACTAAGAGCAGATGTTGGCCCATACCCAAGGGACTCTTTCTCATTTACTCTGGGCTTGTTAATGATACCAGTTCAGCCCCTAATGGATTTTAACAATAGTTTAACCGAGAACATTGGCAACAAGGGCTGCGGTTAGAAATAGGAGAGCTAAAAGGGTTTTTAGGCCTGAGGTGGCATATTTTACAAATATAGATGAAGTAACTCCCTGGAGTGACACTGGGGAGTTAATTTGTCATTTCTGATTAGGAAAGTTAGGCCTTTAAAAAAATAGAACTAAAAGATTTTCTCCAATCCACACCTGCCAGGTCACCAGATTTTAATTGTTGTAGTAGTGGTTATTTTAAAAAATGTGGGCCTTCCTCACACCCAGTCTCAACCCAATATGGCTTAGGATTGTTTTTTTTTGTTTTATGGAGACCCTGATATATGGACATTAACACTTCATTTTAAATATAAATTATATGATCAGAGTTAGCTTCCTGCTTGGAAAGGGCTGACTGAGTTTAACCAACATGACTAGTGTGGCCCACAGAAATATTTTTTTCCAGTTTATTTACTTATTTTTAGTTTTCCATATTCATTTCCACAAGATTTTGAGTTACAAATTTTTCTCCCCATCTCTCTGCTAACCCCCACCCCAAAATAGTGAGCCTACTGAATACCCTTTTCCCTAATTTGTTTTCTCATATTCTCCCTCATCCTCCCCAAAACTTTCTAGTAGGGCAAGATGGATTTCTATACCCCAGTGTCTGTATATCTTATTTCCCAGTTGCATGTAAAAAAGCAATTTTTTAAACATTTGTTTTTAAAACTTTGAGTGCCAGATTCTTTCCCTTCTTCCCTCCTCACCTACCCCCACTGAGAAGATAAGCAATTCACTATAGGTTATACATGTGTAGTTATGCAAAACATTTCCATAGAAGTTCTATTGTGAAAGACTACCTATAATTCCCTCTATCCTATCCCACCCCCCACTTACTCTATTTTCTCCTTTGATCCTGTCCCTTTTCAAAAGTTACCCTCTCCCCTAATCTACCCTTTCTTCTATCATCCCCCCTCTTATTCTCTTCCCCCTTCTTTTCCTATAGGGCAAGATACCCAATTGAGTGTGTATGTTATTCCCTCATTAAGCCAAATTCAATGACAGTAAGCTTGACCCATTCCCTTTCACCTTCCTGCTCTTCCCCTCCATTGTAACAGTTTTCTCTTGCCTCTTTTATATGAAATAATTTACCCTAATCTATCTCTCCTTTTCTCCTTCTCCCAGTATATTCCTCTCTCACCTCTTAATTTTATGTTTTTAGATATCCTCCCTTCATATTCAACTCATATTGTGCCCCCTGTCTATGTATACATGTACACACATATGCACACATTCACACATATATTTATATATACATACATATGTATGTATACATATAATATATGCATATATACAATATATGTCACATATGTACATATATACAACGCACAGACATATGTGTATACACACACACACATATATATTCCCTTCAACTATCCTCATACCGAGAAAAGTCTTATGAGTTACAATTATCATTTTTCCATGTAGGAATGTAAATAGTTCAACTTTAATAAGTTCCTTATAATTTCTTTTTCCTGTTTACCTTCTCATGCTTCTTTTGCTTTTTGTATCTTAAAGTCAAATTTTCTGTTCAGCTCTTATTTTTTCATCAAGAATGCTTGAAAATCCTCTTTTTAATTGAATGACCATATTTTCCCCTGAAGTATTATACTCAGTTTTTCTGGGTAGTTGATTCTTGGTTTAAATCCTAGCTCCTTTGACCTCCAGAATATCATATTCCAAGCCTTTGATCACTTAATGTAGAAGCTGCTAGGTCTTGTGTTAACTTAATTGTGTTTCCACAGTACTCAAATTGTTTCTTCCTGACTGCTTGCAGTATTTTCTCCTTGACCTGGGAACTCTGGAATTTGGCTATAATATTCCTAGGAGTTTTCTTTTTGGGATCTTTTTCAAGAGGTGATCAGTGAATTCTTTCAATTCCTCTTTTGCCCTCTGGTTTTAGAATATCAGGGCAATTTTCCTTGAAAATTTCTTGAAAGATTTTGTCTAGGCTCTTTTTTTTTATTAAGCAATAAGGGTTAAGTAACTTGTTCAAGGTTACATGGCCAGTTATTTCTGGGTGTGGTGCTAAGTATCTGAGCCTGGATTTGATCCCCAGGTCATCCCGACACTGGAGCTGGTGCTCTTACTTGCTGAGCCACCTGGCCGCCCCTTAGGCTCTTTTTTGATCATGGCTTTCAGGTAGTCCAATAATTTTTAAATTATCTCTCCTGGATCTATTTTCCAGGTCTATGGTTTTTCCAATGAGATATTTCACATTATCTTATACTTTTTCATTTGTTTCGATCTGTTTTATAATATTTTGATTTTTCATAAAGTCATTAGCTTTCCACTTGCTCCAATCTAATTTTGAAGGAATTATTCTCTTCAGTGAATTTTTAAAATTCTTTTCTATCTGGCAAATTTGCCTTTTTAAGGCATTCTTTCCCTAATTGACTTTTTGGGCCTCTTTTGCCATTTGGGTTAGTCTATTTTTTAAGGTGTTATTTTCTTCAGTATTTTTTTGGGTCTCCTTTAGCAGGCTGTTGACTCTCTTTTCATGATTTTCTTGCATCATTCTCATTTCTCTTCCCAATTTTTCCTCCGCTTCTCTTACTTGATTTTCAAAATCCTTCCTGAGCTCTTCCATGGCCTGTAACAAGTTCATATTTTTCTTGGAAGCTTTTGATGCAGGAGTTCTGACTTCATTGTCTTCCTTCTATTCCATGCTTTGATCCTTTTTGCCACCACAAAAGGATTCTGATGGTCTGATTGTGGTTCTTCTGCTTGCTCATATTGCCAGCCAATGATTTGCCTTTTGAGCTCTTTGCCATGGTAGAACTCTGCTTCCAGATTGCAGAGAGCTATATCCCAAATTCGCAGGGGTTTTCACAGCTGCTGGAGCTATTAGGAGGGCACCCTCTCTGCAGTCCCCACAAGCTCTGGCACACTGGCCACACAGCCCAGGACCACCACCCAAGACTGTTATCCAGATCCAAGCAGGTCAAAGCAAGAGCTATTACACTCTTAATGGTCTCTTGGTCCCCCTAGGATCTGCAGCCCAGGAGCTCAGGAGGCAGCCATGTGGCAGCAGCTACAGCTGCTGCACCTCTGCCACTTCTCGCCACAGGGGCAGAGGCCAGCCCCCACTCTTCCCTCACCCTTCCAACAGAGTTCTCCACTGACCTTTTACTTTCTTTTTGGCCTTTATGGGTCAAGAAGTGTAATGCCAAGCAAAGGCAACTTCCCAAGGTTCAAAATACCAGCATAGCTGCTCTCCATTTTATTCAGTGACAAATTAAGAACAGAGAAAATAAAAAAAAAGCATAATTCAAAATATAGCATTCACCAAGTGTAATTCAATAATTTTCAAGTACTACCCCACCCTTGGACATTACATTCATTTAGTCAATCCCAAAGCCCCTCTTCTCAAATGGAGATTAGTTTCCAATCATAAACAAAGTACTTTCATTTGGTCAGTCACAGAGCACAAGAGTCAAAAGTTTCCCACCCCTGTATCACAGCTGAAAAGGCCATCTACCCCAGAGTTACCACAAGCTTAAGCACAGCATTTAATACCCAAAGAGAGGTCTTTTCTTCATCTTGATCCGAGGCGAGTTCTCAGCAATCTTTCTTCCTTGGGAGACAAAGATTAGAAAGGCCACAAGATACATTGCCAGTGTCCTCATTAATTCATTCTATGTCTGCAGAATAGTCCTAGGACCCCTCAAAACATTAGCAAAACCCTCTTCCAGGATTTCTGTAAACATACAACAAGAAAATCCTTCTTCAGGGCTTCTGACCCAATAGCCAGGTTCCAGAACCTCTGCAATAACAGCACTGGCTTTCAGTAGTGGGCGCTATTCACTCTCTGTCTGCAGAACAGTCTCTGGATCCCTGAACCAGTAGCAAGGTTCCAGGACCTCTGCAACAACAGGACTGTCCTTAACCAGTGGATGAATCTGGCAAAACAACATCAAAACAGACAGACAAAGTACCAGCAAACAGCCATGTCTGCTCAGTCCTTGGCAGCTCTGGGGGCAGGTCTCAAAAGTCCTGGGCAGCTTGAAATGGCCCTCATCAATCCTCTCTGTCTCTCTGCCTTCACGATGCTGCTTCCCAAAAAAAATTCTTCTCCCTCTCTCTCAGCTTGTGCCTCTCTAAATTCATGTCACCAGCTCCTCCCAGTTCAGTCCTCTCTTTTCCTGTCAACAAGTCCCTCCCACAAGTGGGATTCACAAGCTCTGGGTTTTAACACTCAACCAAGCCAATACAGGGGATCTTTAAATTCCATTACTATTACAAGAAGTCTGGAAACTGCCACAGCTGCTGGTCATTCACTCTCCTGAAGTGTGCTCCAGCCACTGCTGCTTGGAGCCACCCTGGGGTCATATCCACATTGCTAGCAGGAACTGTGCTGGGCTCCCAGCATGTGCGAAAGACCCTTGCTTGTTGGCCTGCTGGGCTGCCTTCAGTGGGAGATTTGTTTCTCTCTGTCACTTTGTGGGTTCTGTAACTCTAAAATTTGTTTAGAGTCATTTTTTTATATGTATTGGAGGTGGTGGGAGCTGGAGCCGCACATAGGTCCTGTTTTTACTCCACCATCTTGGCTCTGCCTCTCCCCCAGAAATTTTTTGGCAAGGTAGTGGTCATATCAGAAGCCCTTTGTTGCTATCTCCAAAGAACATCAGTGAGGAGTGAGGCATTTTGGCTGTATAATTAGAGCCGAATTGAGCAGATGCTTGATCAGGGTAATCTCAGGAGATCTAGACTGAGGTCAGGATAAGGATGAGTTTGGGTCCAGAATGCAATAGAAAAGGGCAATTGATTCCCTCTTGGAGCAGATAAACGAAATGCAGCTGGGTGGCCAGAAGAATAGGCTGGTGTATGTTCAGTAGCTAAAGTCAGAATTGGAGAAGCAGAGTAGATGTGGAAGTAGGGCCCTATTGGAAGTGAAATAGGGATAATTTGCCCCAATCTTAAAGAGGCCCAATTATTCAAAGCAGTGACTTCACAGAATTTGTGTGGCAGGATTTATATTTTCATTTTCTACTCCATATGGCTTTAACTTAGATGCTAGAGGTAATATTATGACCTCATGATAGAAAAGGAGCTATGAAAGGACATACAGAGCGATATCCTCTCTTGAGTTCTCAGAGTACCCATTTTAAAATTTCTCATCCTCAGGTAGGACCAGAGCAGATATTAACTTAAAATCTTTGACTGTCTCAAAAAATTGAGACTATTTTTTTGGTTGGTTGTTTCCATTATTGCTACTCCACTTTTAACCTTCTTTAACAGCTTGTCACCTCACCCTAATTCAGGAGTGGCTTTCTTTATGTTATCCAGTTGTCCTCATCCCAGTTCTTTCCTAAGCCCAATTCTAGTTTCTATACTTTTTTATACTGCCCTCTTCCAATTTTCTAGTTGGCTGTTCTATTCCCCAATAAACAAATGAATAGCTTAAAAATTACTAACTAAAGAAAATATCAATGATAAATACCAATTCAATGTAGTTGCATTTTTTTTGAGGGGTGAAGGCAAGGCAATTGGGGATAAGTGACTTGTCCAAGGTCACACAGCTAGTTAAGTGGCAAGTGTCTGAGGTCAGATTTGAACTCAGGTCCTCCTGATTTCAGGACTGGTACTCTATTCACTGCACCACCTAGCTGCCCCAACTGTGATATCTAGTTGCCTCTATAGTTGCATTATTGTGAGAGTTTTATTAGGCCTTACCCCAAAGATGTGAAAAATAAGGAAGCTTTAAGCAACATTGCAATGATATTGGAAAAGATATGAGGTGAGGTCTTTCATGAAATATGTTCTTTTAAATGATACTAGGAGCATTCAGAAAGGTCTGTATTTAACAACTCTTCTTTGAAATGTGCATTGTTCACTCATAAAGAAATTCTCAGAATAAGATTCCATAAGGTTCACTGATAACACATTCTTGTACTTTTCCCTTTGAATTCTAGCCAACAATGTTTTTTTTTTCTGATTTTGTGACACACATTTTCTCATGTTCCCCTTCCCCCCCCAAAAAAGAAGGAAAATAGACACCATAGAGGCATAGAAGAATGATGTGGAAAGAATCTTAAAAGTCACATAGTAGAACCACTGGCTTAATGACAGAATTCCCTTTTTAGCCTCCCTGATTGGATACTGAACTTCATTTTAAATATGTTCAGCTCATTATATTTTAATATAGTCTATTTCATTATCACTTAGGGGAAATTTGTTCAAAATTTCTTTCATACATTGAGCTAAATGTACCTTTTTCGAACTTCTACCAGTTCTTCTCATTTTAGACTTTGAAACAATACAGAACAGGCCTCTATCTTACTGTTCATCTACAGTGATAGATCTTCTTTTAGGCATCAAAGAAAGAAATGTCTCAAGTCTCGTCCCCTTGGATAAAGTTACCCGGAGAGAGTGAAAATGTACAGTCTAAGTATTTAATGAGGGAAGATGCTCTGAACAGAAGTATTGAGCCAGGTATGGTAGCATGTACCTGTATTCCCTGCTATTAGGAAGGAGGAGAGTGTGAGGCTGATTGATCACATATAATTTATTTATTTATTTTTAAAGCAATTGGGGTTAAGTAACTTGCTCAAGGTTACACGGCCAGTTATTTCTGGGTGTGGTGCTAAGTATCTGAGCCCGGATTTGATCCCCAGGTCATCCCATATAATTTGTTCTGCATTTGGCTTTTTCATACCAGAATCTTTTCTAAGAAACCCCAAATGTGGTCATGAAGAGTTGGACATGACTATAAAAATGACTGAACATAGTGGTTTTCATATTGTCTCCCTCATTAGACTAAGAGCTCTTTGAGAGCAGAGACTATTGTTTACCTTTCTTTGTTTTCCCAGTACTTAGTTAGCATAGAACCTGGCCAATAGTAGAAACTTAATAAATATTTATTAATTGACCAACTGAATGAGTTGCTTGAGTTTGGAAGTTGTAAGCATCAGTCAATCTAAGGCTGATTGGATGTCTATACTAAAAAAAAAAAGGGATGCTGATAAAGTGATGCCTCCAAGGGTGTAAAGCCACCATGCTAAAGATGAATGCACCAGTCCAGGTTCGAAACACAGCAGGTCAAAAACTCTATGCCAATCAATAGTGTGATGATGCTCCTGAGAGACCACTTTATTTCCAGCCTGGGCGAGATAGGAAAAACAAAACAACAAAAAAAGAAGGGAGGTATTGAACAATAAGACCTTGACAGGAGAAATTGGTGAGGGTTGTAAACAAACTTCATAACTTTGAAAAAGGGCAGCCATTAAAAAAAAATGTTAGGATCATACGTACTGTTAGGATCTTACAGTATTTCAAAAGAACTGTGATTTCATCCTTGTTTGTAGCAGACCAAAACATCTCTATCCTTAAATAGTTGTTTTCATGAGTTGCTTGTACCCAAATAAATAGCCATTCATTGCTCAGCCTTCTAGAAATGTGCTTCAATGAACTTAGCTAAGACAGTCTCCAGACTGCTGCTCACTGTGGGTTTGTATTTATTATTCTTCCAAATGATAGTAGTTACTAAGACTTATAGCAGCTAGGTGGCGCAGTGAGTAGAGCACTGGGTCTGAAGTCAAAAAGACTCATCTTTTTTAATCCAAATCTAGATTTAGACATTAACTACCTGTGTGACCCTGGGTAAGTCACTTTACCCTGTTTGCCTCACTTCGCTTATCTGTAAAATGAGCTGGTAAGGAAATGGGAAAATTCTTTGACACCCAAAAATGGGATCACAAAGAGTCAGACACAAGTGAAAAAATGTAGGAACACACTGGAACTCATTCTTGGGCATAGACTTCATCACTTCCATCCTACAATGAAGCACTGGGGGGAAAACATATATATATAGGAGTAGCAATGAATTTTAATTGGCTTAAGTTATGCTTTTCATTTTAACAATTTCTTCATATCATAAATTCCTACAGGGCAGGAATTTTGCTTCACTAAGAAAACATGCATAGAAATCCCACAGGGAAAGTGAAGTCTTTGAGAGTCTTCAATACTATAAGGACTTGAGCTCACACTAGAATAACTCCTTAAGGTATACAAATAACTTTCCTTAAAGCAATATTGTGAGATAAGCAGTTTCTTGTTCTGCCTATCTTACAGAAGAAACACAAAACAAAACAAACAAACAAAAAACTGAGCCTAAGAAAGGAACTAAGAAAGTAAAATCCCTTAGCTTTAGAATTCCTTTTGAAACATTGCCTCCAGACTCCAAAATCTTATTCCTTTCTTGAAGGAGAGTTGTAGAAAACATTGAAAGTATTCTACTCCTTAAGTCACAGCATTATTTAGAAAGGAAATTCTTACTCTTTCTTGCTCTGGATAGATTTTGTGACATCTCCAAGTATTTTCACCTGTTCTCAAATTTTCTTAATCCTATTCTCCACCTCTCTTATACATACATAGATACATATATATGTACACACACACACACACATATATTTGCTACTAGGTAGTCCTTGGGTTAGGGGAGAGAACAGTGGGCAACTTCCCTCAACCATGACTGGTTTTCAGACATTGGTCTTGTTTTTGCTATTTTGGTTGCTTGTCTCCCTTTTGTGGCACTTTTCTGCCTGCTCACTAGTGGTCAAACACTCGAAGATCAATATTGGTGATGGACTTAGTTAGAAAAGAGCCTAAATTCTCACACCAAGTCAAAAAGTGATCATCCATTATCTGCTTCAAAATTTCCAATGATTAGAAACTCTAACAATCCAAGGCATTCCATCTCACTAGTTGTTTGATCTGTTTGAGCCTTTATTCTTTTTGTAAAATGGGGAGGAGGACTTGAAATGCTTTCTCCCTTGGATTATTATAATAACAACCCTTTTGCAAAACTTAAATTAATATATAAATATGTCATTATTATTTTGCAGGTGAAGAAACTGATGCCCAGAGGTTACATGGTTTGCCCAACATCACACAGCTAGTTAGCAGGAGAATTCATTAAAACACAGGATCCTGGATCAGTTCTGTGGTGTTTTAAACACATCAGGTTACCTGTTATGAAAGCCTAGCTTACATGGATTAAAAAAGAGAATGCAAGCTTATTAGATTTTCTCCATGCTGTCTGCTGACTTTTTAGTTGGCTCTGGGCATGAGGTGATTTCTATGCCTGCAAAACCCACCAAGGGTGGTTTATGTGATATATATTGGGATTCAACTTTGCCATTGCTCTTCTTCATAGAGTTTTGCATCTTGCTGGACTGGAATGAGGGGTGCTTTAATTGCCATTTAATTCACTTGATCTGGTTTTCTATTGGAGAGAGCTCTTTCACTGAATGTTTCTGTCACTGATCCATACTTTTTTTTTTTCCTTCTCTTTTTTTATGCGGAAATATAGCTCATAAGCCATCACACTGAGGTAGCATGAGGGTGTTGATTGTCAAGAGGTTAAGTAAAAGAGGCTGCAAACATTGCCAGCTCAGAGAAAAGAGAGGTGAAGTATCTGACCGTGGTGACTACCCAGGCATCTCGATGCTTTCTGAGGCTGAAAAGATCTTGGCTGCCTTTCCTTTGAATGTCGGTTGCTCAGCACTCTGAATCATGTGCTCTTGGAAACACAGCAGGGATTCAGGCCCCAGTCGAATACAGTGGGTATAACTTTTGTAGTGTGCCAAATGAGAGAAATTCAGGAAAGTATGCTGAAGCTCTTGTGCTGTCTTTAAAATCCAGAGAAGCTGAATAGTATAGTGGAATCAGCAATGGATTTGAGATAGAGAAGCAGGCTTCTGCTCTTATGAGTTCTACTATTTACTACCTAATGTTTACCCAATTGCTCTGGGTAATTGTAACATGTCTGGGCCTGTTTTCTGATCCGTGAAAGTAATGGGATGGACTCACTGACCTCCAAGGTCACTTTCTGCTCTAAATTTGATGATCCATATATAAGCCACTGTTATATACTGGGATTGTGGATGGTATGAATGTTGGCATTTGGTAATGATGGACATTTTTTTCTCTGGGTATTTTGACTAGTTTTAATTAATGATAAAAATAATAACAACAACAATAAAACAATATAAAAGACTTTACATATATTATCTCATTTTGATCTTCAGGATAACACTGTAAATTAGGTGCTATTATGTCCATTTTAAAAATAAGGAAACAAAGGCTGACAAATTAAGTAACTTGCATGCGGTCACAGATCTAAGTGTATAAGTAAAGATTTGAACTTATGTCTTCCTGATTTCACGGGCAGAACTTTATTGTACTAACTTGTTACCTCATAGGAAGCATAGTGCTTATATATACTAATATATAAGCATCAGTGTACCTTAAGAGCATAGGAACATACCTCAGAGGCCATCATAACATCAATTGCACTTTGAAGAGAGCCACGAGACAAAACAAATGTATGTCACTTAGCTTAGAAATTGGTGCTTAATGAAATCAAGATCTTAAATTTGAAGCCCCTTATAAATGTCAGTTTGTCCCACCAACTCCTAGTCAGTCATCTCATATGGAAAGACAATTGAGAAAAAAATATGGTTTATCTCAAATCTAATACCAAAACTAAAAAGAAGACAAATCAATACATATGCCCTTCTGATAGCAGTTCAACTAGATTTCTGTGTATGAAGGTTATTTATTTTGGTCCTCACTGAATGTAAATTGGTGATGGTAAATAGTGAATACAGTATAACTAAGCTAATAGCTGAAGAAATATATTCTTTAATACATGTCTTCTGCTTGTTTTTATTTTATTTCTTTTTTTTATTAAGCAATTGGGGTTAAGTAACTTACTTAAGGTTACATGGCCAGTTATTTCTGGGTACGGTGCTAAGTATCTGAGCCCGGACTCGGTCCCACGTCATCCCGACACTGGGGCCGGTGCTCTTACTCTGTGAGCCACCTGGCTGCCCCTTTCTGCTTGTCTTTTCAACACTATGCTCATCTTTTTTTTCCCCTTTTTATTTTTTTAACTGAATAGCTATCATTTATTTTGACATATACAGCAACCGAACTCTAGGAACACAAATTCTGCTTAGGTAAATGACACATCCAAGGAATTACTAAAGTCTCACATGATAGTTTTGCTTTTTGGTATTGAACTATTTCAAATTTAATAGGGATTAGTATTACCTTTCTATCAAACAAAATTACCAAATATCAAGAACATGTAAATGATTTCACAGTTATTTGCCAGAAACTGTTGAAATAGAGAAAACACTGATATCAACATGGTCAGGAGTAATGGTAATAGAAATTTGAAGATATTCCCTCCCCCTTAATAAGCCTAAATTGAACTTGATGACCTTTTCTGATTTGAAAATATACTCTGCCCCCT
Source organism: Petaurus breviceps papuanus (assembly GCF_028583685.1). NCBI lineage: Eukaryota > Metazoa > Chordata > Mammalia > Diprotodontia > Petauridae > Petaurus > Petaurus breviceps. The sequence goes on along the minus strand of NW_027187325.1, from coordinate 4,254,227 downwards.
TAATTGGCTGCATGTGCTCACCTGGAGCCTGTGGTGGGAGGCTTGTTTTTCAGGAAGGCACAGCTATTGTTACTTTGTGATCAAGTGAGTCAGGAGGGTTGTGATGTTTTCTGACCCTGAAGAAGGCTATATATACCTTTGATGCAAGGTTTGCTTTGGGGCTCACTTTGGGAAGAGTTGTGTAATTTGACCAGATGAGACTCTGGGCAGCCATTGAGCACCCTGCCACACACATACACTTTGAAAACCCAGATGTTGGTGCTTATCTCTCTGGTGACTAACTAGGTATGGATGTAATGGCCAGACAGCTAAAAGCCCTGTCTGATGAATTGTGTTATTTTCTCTGTATTTTTGTCTGCTTGTAACTTCTGTTTGTATTCTCTGAAGTTCAGGGTGCTTACTTTTCCCCCTGAACGAGGTAACTAATATATGTTTGATTAGACTAAGATTGTTAACTCTTTTTGAGTTGCTTTCCTTTAGAAAAGCAGATCAAAGAACCTGGGTATGCTAGGGTGCTTGCTGCTACATGTGGTAAAAGTTGTAGCTCACATTTGTCACTCTCACCAAAAAAATATAATAAAAAACGTACTGCGGGCAGATAATTTTGTGCCAAAATTGAAGTAAATGGCTAAGGCAAAATCTGGAAACAAATTGTTCTCAATCAAATTACATTTTTTTCTCAACAAAGTTCATGATGTCCACGTGATATTTTTCTACTTTTTTAGATTCCACCAGGTCAAACTTTTTTTGACCATTTTTTTTCCTTTCCTCATTGTTCCTTTTGTCTGCTTTGCTTTGCCTTGCATCTGTCCAAACAGGGTCCATTATGTTGATCTAAAAGACACTTTTTTTGTTTCTCTTGCTGTCCACCTCTATTTTTGAGTCATCCTCTTGATCTTTCATCATATGGTCTTTGAATTTTCTGGATGCTACCACAGTTGATAGGACTTCAACCTCTTCCATCAAAATATCACCCCCTATTTCAAGTCTATTTGTTAGATGATTGAGTTTATTTGGTGAATTCTTCTTTCTTTTTTATGCACATATCTTCACTTTCTATTTGCTCTGTAAGCTTTTTGCCATTTTTGCTGTTCACAGTCATAACAGCCAGTCAGACATCCAGAAGAAAGGGAACACAAGACGCTAGCAGCGTACATATCATATTCCCGGAACCTCTAAAAATTATGTTTGGCTGAAGCACTGCCCTCCAATTACAGTATGATTCAGGCCTACGTTATATTGAAACTTATAACCAACTATGAAGATGTAGCACCAAAAAACATTCTCAGGTTTAAGTTATAGCCTCAATTTTAGTTTAAACCAACATTGATTAAAGAAGGGAATAAGCATTTATATAATACCTACTATGTCCCAGGCATTGGGGTACCCAATGTTATTTCATTTAATTACCTACAAAATGCAAGATACCGAGCTAGATAGAGGGGATGCATACAAAGACAAAAATAAAGTAACTTGTATCTTCAGGGAAATACAATTTAATGGAAGATAGTATGCTTACAAAATCTACACAAATAAATAAATAGAAATTTCAAGAAAGAGAGTCTACTAACATCTAAAACCTTCAGAAAAGTCCTCCTTTAAGGGCTAGCTGTACTATGAATAAAGCTGAGATGTCGACTGCATGCAGATGTGTAAGTAGTACATTCCAGAAATGGGTGATCATGTATACAAAGGAGGGAGATGGGATGTTATGTAGGTGAAATAGCAAGTGGGCCCATTTGACTAGACCAAAGAATGCATCAACAGGAGTCCAATATAAGACTAGCCTGGGTGCTTTTGCAAAAATTAAACAACAAAGCATGATCACAGTTATTATTTTTTCACATCGTCATTATGCTCTATCACACTTTGTAATCATTTCAGAAGATTTTGCTTTTAAACACTTGCAGAAGTCTTAAGAGACTTATAACTTGAAAACATAGGACTGCAATATACGCACTTAACTCATAGATTCTCTTTTACTGTGGAAGGCGAACTGTAGTCTGTAACCCTAAAATTAGATTTAAAATAAAAAAGGAAATATGTACATGTTTGTCTATAGCGATATCTATTGTCTCTAATCTCTATCTATCCATCCATTTTACCAAGTATCTCTCTGTATTTTTATACTTATATATAGATATATGTATAGATAGATGTCAAATAAAAATAATTATAGACTGCATTCAGATACAGATAAAATTTGAAACAATTTTGATACAAATTTTATACAAATCAAATTTAGAAAAAAAAATATTGTGGTCTATATTGATGTGATGTTAAAGGGAACTGAAGATCTTCCCCTCCCATTAATAGGGCTCACCCTGAGATCAACAGAAGAATATTGATTAGAGGAGGCTTGTTTTTCAGGAAGCCCACACCTTCTGTTACTTTGTAATTTGTCAGTGGTTTCCAAGGGTTGTGATATTCTGGGACCTAGGAGAAGGTTATATATACACTTCCTGAGGTGAGGTTTTGTTTTGGGGATCACTCATTGGAAGAATGCCCCTGTGATTTGGCCAGACCAGACTGGCTATTCAGAAGCCAGCTTTGAAAACCCAGATATTGGTACTTCTTTCTCTGGTATATATATAGGTTTGGTCCTATAACTAACTAGTAGCCCTGTCTATTTGTGTTATTTTTTCTGTCTGTATTTTTTTCTGGTTGTAATTTCTGTTTGTTATTTTCTCTGAAGTTCAGGTTATTGCCTTTTCCCCCTCAACTAAGTGAATGATAGATAGAGAGATATGGATATAGATAGATATAGGTTGTATATATAAATATATATATAGATACATATCTATATATAGGTAGACACACACACATAGAAAAAGTAAAATTGTTGACCCGTTTGAAGTTGCTTTTCTTTAGAAAAGCACATCTGGGAACCTGTGCTAGTAGCCATCCTGGGTATGTTAGGGTGCTTGTTGTTACAATTGACTACGTGGCATTTCAGTGTGTGAAGGCCTTATAGAAATGCACATCTGGAAATTGGGTTTTTTTTTACTGTTACACTTTTAGGCTTCTGGGGTCAGTGGAATGGAGGAGAATCATGTCTCCCACAAAGCATCTCTTGTTGTTACCATCAGGGACAGAATGTTCTAGATGGACCATTTGTTTGACCCAGTGTGTCATTTCTTATATTCTTAAAATGAACAACTGTACCAGTCAAATCTAATGTTATCTCCAATTTTGTGGCAGTCCCTGAAACTCAATAGCTAACAAAATGCCATATTTAATGGCATTGAGCTATTTAATGTGTTTTCCCCCCAGTGCTTGGAGTTTGAAAATCACTAGATAAGTTATTATTGCAATTATTTTCCCCCTCCATCTGCCAAAAAGAAGGGAAATCAATTCAATCCACATTTTGACTGCAAGGCTATTCTGAAAGATCTATTGTCCTTACCAACCCTATACATAGAACTTTCAAATTGGAACCAGTGATGCAACATAATCTTTTTAAAAGCGATCTCCTGGAACCAGTTAGGAAATCTAAGTGTTTCAAGCATGGTATAGGAGATGTCAATCTCAGTTGTCAGTAGCTGTGACTACTAAACCTGTTTGGGCAGGCATAATGAAAGGAACACTAGATTCTGGGCCTGATTTAGCTACAAGTCAAATAACTAAAGGCAAGACAACTTGCCTTTCACATAAATTGAATTTATTTATACTGTTGAAATTCCACATGCAAATTTTAAGTGAGGAGGGGCAGGGAAATTAAAGTATAATTTACATAGTATCTAGAAAAACTGGTAGGAAGATAAGGAGAAATAAAATCTATTGATTATGTTTCCAGATATACTTTTTGTAACAATTTATTAATGCCATTCTGAGAAAAAAAAACTCAGAGTTTTAAAGTCATATTATGGTGACTATGGTCCCTTTTCTTGACATTATCTTGCATTTATTTAGGGATTGGCCATTAAAAAAATTCTTTTAAATTTCTATGCTTCCACAATTAAGATAAAATAAAATACACTAATATTGATAGGCCTTTGCAAAGAGAATCTTGTTCCTAATTGGGCAGAGAATGACACTTTCTATAATGATATTTATTAAAACCAAGGCATTCCCTTTTATGGACAGGACTAGTAGAGTGAGTGTGGTTTAATAGGCTCATGACGGCAGAAATTAACAAGTGATAGTATAGAATGTTCTTTGGTTACTCTGTCTATGAAAAAGAAAGTTGATCACCCCACCCCAGACCCCCACTATCAAGGACCAAAGGGCACAATTTTATAAAGCAACAGAGATAGAAGTTATATGATATAAGGGATCCAAGGAAGACTGTAGCCCCTAAATGTCTTCTCAACCAGACTGTGACTGACACTTGGAAGACCAACAGGAAAGATTCATTTCTTTAGGGGGAAGGAATTGTTTTTAGTTAGAAGCAATATGCCCTTGGGAAAAACAACAGATGAAAGAGTATTAATTCATAGATTTAGGGCTGGAAGAGATCTTCAGACAAGGTGGTATCTTGTCCATCCCTCCTTATTTTACATTTAAAGAAACTGAAGCCTAGGGAGGCTAAGATATTTTTCCAAGGGCACACAGATCATAAGGATTAAAGACAGTGTTTGAATTCAGGCTACCAAACTTTAGATCCACTGCTCGTACTAGCATCTAGGGAGAATGAGTTACTTGGCTCTGAGGGGAAAGGTTGAATATGAGATACTTTCTGAGGAATGATCAGTATACTAGCCAAAATGGAAAAACAGAGAAAGACCTAAAAGCAAGCCCTCTCCAGAGCAGGGAAAGCCTAAAGTTGGGGGTTAATCCTGATGTCAGAGGATCTGGTCAGTCAAAGACCCTAGAAGTCAAGTGAGGACACTAGCTCCAGCTAAAGGAGAGAGAAGTGCAAAGTGAACGGAAATTAGTAGATTAAAATAACTCTTTGCTCTTAACTGTAAAATATATGTGTGTGGGGGGGGAGGGCGAGTGAGAAAGGAGGGACAGAAATAGTTTAATCATCTTATCTCAAAGGTTCCTTATAGCTCTAACATTCCTGGTCTAGCTGTTCTATCGTCTATGATCCAATGGCTGTGAATGGGGGAGATGGTGAGGATAGGGCAAGGTAATAAGCATAAACTCTCTTGTACATTGTTTAGGCGGATCCAAGCCATTACCTTCCCTTTTATAAGAAATCATTTTTCTCAGTTACACAGAACTCAATAAATATCCTTTTCCTTTTATTAACAAACATGTAAAGGGCATTTCCAAAGAGCATCACAGAAGCAGGTTGGACTACCAGATGGGTCTTTCGCATCCTATTCATCCTTGTAAACAGGGATTCTTCTCAAAGGTGGTACGAATTGCTTTTCTCCAAATCCCTATGCTGCAGGTGAACTGCAGATTTCCTTCTAGTATGCTGCCTGAATTCTCTCCCTGGTGTTATACATATCTGCATAATTTTCCCTATTTATTAGGTTGGTTCCTTGAGAACAAGATCTGTACTATTTTTCTCTTCATATGTCCAATGCCCCGTGTGTGTGTGTGTGTGTGTGTGTGTGTAATTGGAAGGGAACTCTCCCTGTAAATCATTGTGTCGGCAACTTAAAATATGGGGACTTGTTTCTCCTATTAAGCAACTCATTAGTAACTTAGTCTTAGAAGGCTGCCTGGAACACTGAATGTTCCAAAAGTTCCATGGACATTACTTGTCCATGATCACACAAAATGCTGACTATCAGAGGCAGGATTTGAATTCAAGTCTTCTGGCCTCCAGCACTCTTTATCTACTATGCCATCCTGCTTCTCATTTTACACACAGTAGTAGGTACTAGGTGAGTAATAAACGTTCAGTTTCTTGGATTACTGAATTAATTTACATTAGCCTCCTGCAGATTGGGGTGGAGAGGAAATCTTACTATAATAGAGGCTTTTAAGTAAATGCAACCTGACTTTTCTGCCAGAGACGGGGCCTGCATCATTTCAATCAAATGTCTGACATTGTCAATAATAGCAAATGATTTTTAAAAATTATTATTCAATGCAAATGTATTATCTGAAGTTTGCCAGGTTGAGTCATGAGGCAAGGCAAACAATTACAGTCACGGCATGAGTTTGTGGGCAGCTTTTGGATAAGATAGACAAGCTAGGCCTAAAACTTAATGGTGAATTGCAATTGTGGCTCAAAACGTCTAAAAGTGTAACAATCATGGCCAAGGAAGTCAATTCATAGAAAATGACAGTAAGGAGTTTGGTTACGGTTTCTGTGGAAGGGAAATATAAAATGAGGTCAGATTTGAAGTTGGTAGATAAAATGTGAAGTTTTAGGAAAAGTTTTAAATTTGAATAGAATGACCCTCTCAGATGCTGGACATGAGATCCACACTTGAGAAGAAGGATGGGAGTAGAGAACACACAAAAAGGGTGGGGTATGAGTTTCTGTTTGGACATGGTTCCACTTGAGACTTGAAATGGCATTTGAGATTAGGGAAGGGATAAGCAGATCCATATAATAGTAAAACAAGACCATTTGACCACTTTTTCAGGAGCCTCCACATTTAGCAAGAACATATTGCTTCTCTTAAGAGAGGCTAGATCAGACCTGGCCAACTTGGCAGTAGATAGGGACCAAAATTAAAATAGGTCAAACTTCTTTGGGCCACAGATAGGTTTTTAGTGGCTCACTTTCCAAGTACAGTTATAATTAATTCGTAAACTATTTTACCAATAAACCATATTTTCCCAAAAGGAAAATTTCAATTAGTATCAACTAATTACATTTATTACTTGAGATTCATGAAATCACATTAAAATAAAATTACTTTGTTACTTAATACAAGTTTTAATGCATTTTTCAGGTTTTCTTACTGTTTACATTTACTTAATGGGACATATCACACTTCTTGTCAGAATCAGTTTATTGTACTCTGGAATCATATTTGAAATCAATTTCTTTAGAAATCTGAAAGCTAACCTTAGTAGCCACCTCACTTTCTCAGTTTACTTTCTTGAAAAACCATTGTTCCCCATTGAGATTTTTCATCAATTTGAATGCTTTAATTTGTTTTTCATTGGTGTCTAATTTGCTTAACTCAAGATATTTTGATTCAAAATGGCAATGAACATTGTATTTCTTTGGTATGCTATTACTTCTCAGCAGACAAGACGATATTTTGTCTCTTGTGTAAATAAACAAATATCTATTTGTCTACTTCTGATTAAATACTTATCTACTTCTGATTAAATACTCTGTTCTGATTCAATCTTCTGTTTCTTTTTATCATCTATTTTACAAAGTCACCCCCAAAAATTTAGAACCAAAAAATCTCCACAGCAACTGCTCACATACAAATACTATACTGAGTTATCTGACCTTGGAGAGAGAGACAGAACCTCATGTAACTTGGAGGGTGACTGTGCAGTGAGGGAGGGGAAGAAGCCCTCACTCACATTGTTGACATTCATCCTATAGCAGGCTTCAACTGCATTAGTGCATGGCTGCACTCACTTTGTATCTGTTCAAGGCCAGTAGCAACCAAAAACACAGCGAAAAGATGACCCTCTCTCCTCTCAGACTAGAGACAGACTGAAGGTAGTTGATTGCCAGGGGTCACGTGACAAACAGGAGATAATGCTCAGTAGCAACCCACTTGCCAAGTTATATGATGGGCACAATAGTAACTAGTGGAAGGTGGGTTCAGTGGGGAAGGGACAAAGCACTTAATACATCTTCTCCGTCTTTACTTTCTTTAACATCCTCTACATTTTTCCACAGGCCAGACACAAGTGGCCCACAGGCCATATGTTGTGCAGGCCTGAGCTAGATCCTAATCTTCTGCGACTTGGTGACAGGGGTTAGGTTCTTTAGGCAACCCTCAAAGTATAAATACTGGATCAGAAATATAGACATGGTATCAGAAATATTAATAGAATACAGAAAAACAAATATCACAGTGGAAGTGGGCACAAGAAGGCTAAATGAGGATGTGCAAGGGAAAACACAACGATTTAAGCTCAGTCTCAGGCAGACTAGTCAGGAGGCTTCATAATAACAGAAAGCAGAGTATCTGAGAATTTCATATGATTTAATGTGCCTGAAGGTATGACCTAATATAACTGACTCACAAGTTAGCTTTTCTCTTGGGTACCTGTTACTCCAAGAAAACTACTACTTATTTCTGGGGTATTTCATTTCAGAGGTCTCTATCTAGGACCTTAGAGGTCAAAAAGTTCAACCCCCTCCTTTTATAGAGGAATAATCAGAAAAATTAAATGACTTTCAAAGTCATACAACTTCTTAGTGTGTGAGGCAGGATGTGAGCCCAGGGCCTTTTTAGCTCTAAGGTCAATGTGAGGCCCTTTCCACTTTATCAAGGTTGTGTCACTCCTATACCTTTACCAGTGAGGTACTTTGGCTACTGTACCACGGAAGGACAAGAGTTAAAGGATCTGTTGTAAATACAAGAATCACTTGTTTAGGAAATTTTTGTTGTAGTTTTTCTTTTTAAGTTGTTTCAGTCATTTTGTGATACTGGAGTGGTTTGCCATTTTCTTCTCTAGTTCATTTTACAGATGAGGAACTGAGGTAAGCAAGGTTAAATGACTTGGCCAGGGTCACACAATTATCACCTCTATTCAAATGGCTTCCAGATTTATACATACTTTCTTTCATGTGGTACAGTCACACATCACTCACTTTTGGAAATCTCGAACTAGATATCCTATAGGCATCTCAAACTCAAATGTCCAAAACAGTACTTTATTATTATTATCTTTCCTTCCCAAGCCCTCCCCTCTTCTGAACTTTTTTATTATTGTAGAGCTCCTTACTCTTACACCATATTTAATCAGTTGCCAAATCTTGTCATTTCTACCTATGCAATACCTATCACATTAGTTTCTTTCTCTCCACTCACATGGTGACAACTTTACCAGAAATTCATCACCTCTCACCCCTATTATTGCAATAGCCTTCTAATTGGCCTCCCTTCAAGTTTCTTCCCACTCCAATATATCATTCCTGCAGTTGCCAAGGTAATTTTTTTGTAAAATATTGCTCTGACCATTATACTTTTCCTGTTCATTGAGCTCCGGAGGCTCCTTATTACCTCCAGGTTCAAGTATAAAATCCTCCGTTTGACATTTAATACTTTTTGTAACCTGGTTGATTCTACTTTTCCAGTCTTTTAATACTTTATTCCATTCCATGAGCACTATAATTCAGCTGTGCTAGCCTACTTGTAATTATGAAGTTTCTTGTTTTTTATTGGTTATCACCCATTCCTGAAATGTTATTTTCTCTCATCTTAGCCACAGTTTCCTTAAGGTCCTTCAAGACAATTCAGATTCCACTTTCAGCACCAGATCTTTCCTAGTCCTCTCAGGGATTAGTCCTCCCCTCCCATAATTCATTCTCTGTAAATCTCACAGTATCTAGTTACTTATGTATTGTCTCCCCATATTCAGCTGTAAACTCCTTGAGGGCAGGGATTGATTTTTGTCTTTCTGTGTCATCATTCTTTGCCAACTGATAATAGTCTGTTCATCTGTTCCTCCTCTGTGAAATAAAAAGGTTGGACCATAGAATCTCTAAGGTCCCTTCTACCTTTAGAATCTCTAATTCTATGTTTTTTTCTAGTCTTATGATTTATTGTTATTTTTGTTAAGCCATCCTAACTCTACTATGAAAATTTTGCTGACAATGCAGGGTAGTAAATGTAAAGTAGCGAGACAGTCACATAGATGGTGTTATTACAGCTTAGAGGAGGGAGGGAGGTCGTTATAGGCCAAGTGCTCAGGGAAGTTTTCATGTAGCAAATAGAATGCGAATAGAACTTTTTAAAAGATGAGTAAGATTCATATGGGCAGAAGAGGGGGGGAGTGGACTTTTTAGGAAAGGGGAAAGCATAATGATACAGGTGTGAATGTACCAGTTGTGTCATTTTTCACAAGTTTTATAGCTAATGAAAGGTCATTCTGTGCCCTCCTTGTAACTGTGTTAGAAATGTGAAAATTTTTTCTTTTTCACAATGTTTTAGTTAGTTTGGGGAGTTCCCCATGCAGAAACACTCATTTGCAATGCAAATATATACATGATCTGTAACTAATATTAGACAATTTCCTTGAGTAGGTAGAAATTAAATGACTTGTAGTCTTAGAGTTGCATTAGACACTTAGAAGTTAAATGACTTGCCCCAGGTCACCCAGCCAGTATGTGCAGATGCTGATCTTAAACCTAGGCATTCTTGATTATGAAGCTGCATCTCCATCCATCATGGTATATTGATTCCCATAAATGTGAATTATTGCAGAACAATTTTGTAAAAGTCAAAATGGTGTAGCCTGTACTAGGATAGTAATGGTCCTTATATAGACTAGGAAGTCTATATAGGCTTGGCCAAAAAATTCTGTATTTCCTCTTTCTATCTGCCTGTGGTCTACTTAGTTATCTGTCTGTCTGTCTGTCTATCTATCCATCTCTCTATCTCTATTTTTCTATCTCTTTGCATAAATTATAAAATGCCCATGAAGCACCAGAATCTGAATAAGAATGCTTGGAAATTTATTAAAGCAGGATTATAAGGGCATTGAGATGAATAAACTGCATTGAAAAATACTTGAATACTCAACAAATTCAAAGCACTATGGGAGAAACTGGAATATTAAAGCAGAGTTCATGTTCTAAAAGAATTCATGATCCGTTTAGATGAATTGAAGTGCCGTGGACCCCAAGTAAATTTACTTATTGGCTCTTCCCAAGATATAATACTCCATCTCTCTGGTGTCTCTGATTTTGTCACAGGCTGTCTGTGTACCATAGCAGAAAGACACTGCCTTCTTAACTGTTACCCATTAAAATCTGTCATGGTCTTCAAACCTCAGATCAAAAGTCACCATCTCCTCTTGTGGGCCAGTTTCTGAAGTGATTTGGCTTCTTTTCACTCTTCTTCCTAATCAATTTCTATTTAATTTTTATATTCATTTTATTTGCTTATTTATTTATCTGTGATAACCACTCAGCCAAATTGAAAGTAAGTTTTTTGAGGGCAGGGACTTTTTGTCTCCCTAGACCTTAGCTTTGTGCCTGGTACATAGTAGTTGCTCTTAATGTATGTTTATGTGTTGGTTGATGGATCTTTTTTTTTTTTTGGAGTGGGGAAGGCAGGGCATTTGGGGTTGTGACTTGCCCAAGGTCACATAGCTAGTAAGTGTGTCAAGTGTCTGAGACCAAATTTGAACTGAGGTCCTCCTGACCCTATGTCCAGTGTGCTGTTCACTGGGCAACCTAGCTGCCCTGATTGATCCTTATCCTAAGATGGAAACAAGTGCCTTTTATTTAATAGGTCAATGGAGATTGAATAAAATTGAATTAAGGTATTGTGTCTTTGAAGATGGTTTAAGATTTATTCATTTTTGGTCAGGTTTATAACAACTAAAGACTTCTCAAACCTTAAAAGGTGATATACTAGACGGTTTATATATTTTTGTTGTTTGCTGTCTTAGTTGTATATTGATATTATTTTAACTAATTAATTTGGCATTTAGAAGAAGTAAGGCAAAAACCCAATGTCATCTTCAAAAGGGAAAAAAAAAGTAAATCTTAAGGCAAATGGTATTGGGATCTCTGATCCTTATTTCTTACTGCATCAAGGTCAAATGTCATCTATAACTTAGATCACTTTACCAATCCAATCTTATTCTTTATTATTATCCAGTGAAAGGGTATCTTTTTTTTTTTTGCCTTTTGGAGGGCAATTGGAATTAAGCAATCTGCCCAAGGTTATACGGCTAGTTTTTTTTTTTTTTTTCTTGTAGGTGTTAATTGTCTGAGGCCAGAACTGAACTCAGGTCCTCCTGACTCCAGGGCCAGCGCTTTACTCACTGTGCCACCTAGCTGCCCCAGAAAGGGTATCTTCTAATCAAGTTGTTTCTTTTCTGTGCCACTGTAGCACCTAATCAGCAGATTCTGATGGCAACTTTGTATTCCCTCTTCAAACTACACCCCTCTCCAACCCCCCCATAAAACACAGAAAACAAACCCTAGAACTTAAGGAAAGTGGGGGAACTAGGAATTTCAGAACTCCCATATCTGTGTGCCTCATCTTCTGATTGATTGGTTTTACACATTTGAGGTATACTGCATACATGGGTGTACCCCACTTTGGAAATCAATCTTTAGGTGATTGGTTTCACCAGAGATAGTCTATATCTCTGACCTTGACTCCTAAAATTCTCCCCTGGCTCTTGGCAGATTGCCATATTCCACTCTTATTGAAAATGACATTACTTCTTCAGCTTCCATTTTCTTTGGAACTAGGTAGAAATGATTCATGATATTGATGTCTGGATTGGAGCCCCTAGAAAATGCCATTTTATAAAATAAGCCAAATAAGTTATATCTTTAAGCCAGAGACAATTTACACTGGTTTAAAGTAATGATGAGGAGTTTGATGGATTTTTCATTGTGTTTTTGAATGGCAGAAACATAAAACTGAATTTGAGTGGCAGGGGAAAAGGGAGGTCTTTCCAAGGAATTATCAGTAGCTTCATTGTTCCAGAAACCTAAGGTACATCAAATAATGTCTATTTCTGAAAGCATCATATGCTGTGTAGAAAGTGACATAGATTTCCCAAAGATCTTGCATTTCTATTATGTTGAGGATATTTTCTTGAGAAATTTAACTTTTCAGGGAATTTTAACATCTATGTCATTATTTCATTGGAGCCTCATAGCATTCCTTTGGGGCAGCTAGGTGAAACTATAGATAGATTCCCATGCCTGGAGTCAGGAAGACTCACATCTTCCTGAATTCAAATACTGCCTCAGCCATTGACTAGCATTTTGGTTCTGGGAAAACCATTAAACCCTGTTTGCCTCCGTTTCCTCATCTGTAACATGACCCAGAGAAGGAAATGGCAAACCACTCCAATATCTTTGCCAAGAAACCCCAGATGTTGAACCCAAAGAACAGTACATGACTAAAAAAAAGACTGAAGAGCAAAAATTAGTCCTAATTGGCAGATGAGAAAAAGAAGACGGAGAGGAATGGTTATGGTCACACATCTAGTATACCAGTAGTAGGGTTAAGGTTACAACCGAGTTCTAACTTTCAAATCTAGGTAGTTTGTATTTCTGCGAATAGAACGGTGGAGCGTTATAGTGGAAAAAGCCTCAGACTTAGAGCCTACATTATCTGTGCTGTTGTCCCTTCTCTGCCACTCATCAGTTCTGTGACATGGCTGCTTAACATTTCCAAATCTTGTTTTCCTCAACTCCAAAATGGGGATAATAAAATCGAACAACTTATGTACCTCATGGGGTTCTTGTAAGGACAATGCTTTGTAAACTATAAAGTATTAAAAATAATTATTATCTTTGGTATCATTGAGATATAGTAAGACATACAACTAAAGTGCTAACTAACTCTGTGACACTGGGAAAGTCATTCAGACTCTTGGTTCTCCTAGCAACACCCTAAGATTAAGTTGTAGAAGAATTGCCTATCTACCTTACTAGAGAGAATTTCCTAATGGAGACTTCTCTACACTGATGAAATCATAGGTCCAGACAAATGCATGCTTGCATGCAAACATACATACATGTAAAAATACCAACATATATTATGGATGTTATGAATTTGTTAAACATTGCTGCCATTTTCTAGCTGCCTAGTGACCTACCCCCAACATAGGTCATCCTTGTAATAAATATATATCATTAGTCAAACAAATCAATAATTTGGCCGTGTCTAACTTTCCTTCCCAACATAGGAGGGATTTTTGATTGTCACCAGTAACCTTGATAATAATGATTTTACTAAAGTACAAGCCCAACCCCACCACCATCACACAACCCTTTTGATTGCTTCCAGTAACAAATACAAACTGCTCTGTTTGTCATTCAAAACCCTTCATAACCTAGCTGTCTCTTGCATTTCCAGTCTTCTTACACCTTACTCTCTTTTTATGCTTGTTCATCCAGGAACAAGAAGAAGATACTCCATTTCTTGACTTCATGTATTTTCTCTGGCTGCCCCCCATGCCTGGAATGCCCTCCCTCCTTTCCTCTGAACACTGACCTCCCTGACTTCCTTTAAGATCCAAATAAATTGCTTCCTTTTACTGGAAGCCTGTCCTAACCCCTGCTTAATTTTAGTACCTTCCCTCTGTTAGTTGCTTCTCATTTATCCTGTATATGTATTTGTTTGTACGTTGTCTCCTCCATTAAACTGCTCGAGCACAAGGACCGTCTTTTACCTCTTTGTATACCCTCAGCATTTAGCACAGTGTCTGTTGGCACTTAATAAATATTGATTGATTCATTGATTGTCATGTCCAGGACTCAATAACTACTATTGTTCTCTAACCAAAAGTTTCGTCATGGGAAGACTAAAAATGCAAATAATAAACAGACAACTTTAACTAAAAAGTAGAGCTACTTTAATTCAGTCAATAGTATGAATTTCATGAGCACTAAATGCATCCCATTTCCAGAAGGAAAGGAAAGAAACAGAGGGAAGAGGTTTTTTGCCCAGTGATTTTGCAAATTTTTACAACTCTATTAATAATAACCTTTATCTTTACCTCCCAGAAAGAAAGGTCAAGATTGGCAAGAATCATAACTTCACATTATAGAATTATTTCTCCCTCTCTACTCCCCCCAACCTCTCATAATGAGCCCTCAGAGATAGTGAGGAAAGAAAACAGGCCTCATCAATTTCTCTAATGACTCCTTTCGAAGATTTCTTTTTTTAAGTTTTTATTTTTAGATCTTTTGAGCAACTTTCCTATTATTGGAGTGTCAAAAACCCCATGAACAGGATTTATGAGATATTATACAAAGAAGAATTAGCTATGATTTCAAGGGCAGTGTCTCATGTTGTACATGAAGTGGAAGAGAATTGCCCTTTGGCAAGTGACAGAATCTTCCTAAACTTCAGTTTCCCCATCTTTAAAATCTGGTTAAAAAATACTTGTAGTACCCCCTCACAGAGTTGTACAGTGTTACATCTCCTATGCCTGGAAGGCTCCCACTTTCATCTCTTCCAATAAGAACCCTTTCCTTTCTTCAAGGACCAGTTCTTTTAGGAGCCATTTCTGATTTCATTTATTGGAAATTATCTCTCTTTCTTCCATTTGCTTATCTTTCTTTTTTTTGGAGGAAATTGGGATTAAGTGATTTACCCAAAGTCACACACCTAGTAAGTACCTGAGGCTGGATTTGAACTCAGGTCCCCCTGACTCCAGGGCAGGTGCTCTATCCACTTCCCATCTCGTTGCCTGTCCATTTGCTTATAATACTTTTTGAAATAGATTTTCCTTTGTATTTGCTGTCCATTCTGCATTATAAGTACCCATGTAATTGCCTTAATCTCAAGGCAGCCTGGCATAGTGAATAGAATGCTGCCATTAGAGTCTGCAATATGAGGATTCATGTTATATCCAAGATATTTAGTATTTCTACATTCATGAGGAAGGTATTTAATCTCTTATAACCTTTGTTTCTTCTCTAAAATTGGAACAATCTCTAAAACTATTTCTCAGAAGGTTGTTCTGAGCATCATATTAAATGATTTATGTAAAGTGTTTTGTAAAACCATGGAGGTGAAGAGAATATGCATTTATACCGTGCCTACTATGTACCAGGCACTGTGGTAGGCATTTTGTTGTAATAAATATTATCTCATTTGATCCTCACAACCACCCTGTGAGGTTGGTGTTATTATTGTCCCCATTGCACTTTTGGAAAATCTCAGGCAAACAGATTAAGTGACTTGCCCAGGGTCACACAGTTATTAAATGCTTGAGACACTATATAATTTTCATCTTCTAATAATAATTGTAATATCATTATCATAATCATCTTTATTAGTAGAATTATCTCCTTTTTCCCACTCATTTCACTGGTTTGGAAAGATACCAGTGCAAATATATAACTGTTCTACAACTCGAAGTCTTAGAGAGTTGATGAGAATATTGGACAATTAAAGAATTTTACCAGATTCAGAGGCAGAACTTGTTTTCCTTACTTAGAGCTTGGCTTGCTTTCTACCAAATAAAGCTGCTTTTCAACGTCTTCTGTGCTAGAGTGATCTCTATGAAAGCAGGGATTTTGTCAATTTCTATCACTGTACACCAATATTGAATACAGTTCCTTTCACATAAATCCATATTTATTAAATAATCAGCATAATTTCTCAACATAAAATAATGTAAATACTTTATTAATTAACTTTGGTAGATTCATAAAAAATCAAGCAAAAGAATATTGACTTACAAACTATTGAGATGATATCTGCTCCAAAGAGAATAATCACTTTTATTTAAAGTAAATGTGTTTTGAAGACAGACTAGGACCATAACAAAATGTATGTATTTGAGGATAATAGCATAAGTAAGCAATGTTTTAAATCAACAAATATTCATTGTATACTTACTATTTACAAAAGACAATGCTAAGTCCCAGTGGGATGTTCGAGATAGGTGGGGAAGTTATACTGTAAATTCACTATAAATATTGAATGAATATGTCGTATAGCATAGATACAGCATGCAGTCTTGCGATTAGGAAATAATGAGCTAATTAATTACATTCTTCTATTCTCCACAGTCAGGTTTTCATATTTTGAAGAATATAAAAGATTTTATTAGTTTTAATTATTGAAGCCATTAATAAACCAAGGGAAAAATTTAAAATCTCATTTCCTTTTTTTTTAATGGTTCAGGTCCTAGAAGAAATTAGAAAAAAAATGCCTTGAATTCCATATTTTGTAATAGATAAGTCTAATACAGTGTTTAAAAAAATATTTTCAAGATGCTTACTGAATGTTTCCTTACTGATAAATTCTAGCCTTACTTCCCTATGCTTAGTAATTGATATCAGTCATTGTACTCTTCAGTGCTAGAAGTCAGTCAATAATGACTCATTATACCCTCAAAAACTCTTAATTTTTGCGTGGCAAATGACAATAATATATGTACATACACATGTATGTATGTGTGTATGTATACACAATATGTATGTACACATGTATTATTCCTTTCAGCACTCTAATTCTTTGTTTTAATGATGTAGATTTTATCATTTCCTCATCTCAAGGCTCTTCCTTCTCTTTTGCTCTGATTGCTAAGACTCCTTCTATTTTTAACTGTTTACATTACGAAAAAAAGGCTCCATTTTATGTCAGAGCCAATCTCAAGAGTAAACTATCTAAGCAAGCAGGAATAAGACTCTACCCTATGATAGACTTAAGGAAAGGTGTTTTCAGGTATAGCATCAAAGAAACTAAATGGAAATAGTGGATAGCTTGAAAGTTGCATCAAGAAGGCATGGGTTCAAATTCTGACTAATAGAAATAGCAACGAGAAGTCAAATTTTAATTAGTTCAAATAATTCAAAATCTGACTCAATACTGATGATAGTGATTATTATTATCAGTCAGGATTTGAATAATTTGAATTATTATTATTATTATAACACATTCATGTAGTACGTTTAATATATTCTATCACCTTTACAAGGTTGTTGTGATGTTTGAATGAGATAACTGTATAAAGTGATTTGCAAGTTTTAAGATACTATGCAAATTTAAATAATTATTGAGATAGTTAACGCTGGTGTTTAGAATCGTTCCACTTCATCTGTAATGTTTCTGACTCTTCCAGTTTAGCAATTTCTTGAACCAGGTTTGGTAATTTGACCTTCGTTAATTCTTTGCTTGTTTTGATAGGTTAAAGCAGTACTCTAAACTGGTTTCATTGTGTACACCTAATAGTTGTGAACAGAAAAAAAAAGAGTATGTACAAGCATGTTTGTGTTTACTTATAAATAAACAAGCAATTTATAATAAATATGTACATTATAACAAAATTAGAAATGTTAACATGAAGAGATAAAGATGAAATAATATTAGATCTTGAGTCAATAGGGAGCCACTGACTTTTGAGTAAAGGACTCATGCTATACTAATATCGCTTTAAGAGCTATGTGAAGAATGGACTGGAATGAAAAATACTTGAGATTAAAATACTCATTAGGAGGCTATTACGATAATCCTGGAGAATGGTGATGAAGTTCTGAACTAGAGGGATGGCTGTGTGTGTGTGTGTGTGTGTGTGTGTGTGTGTGTAGAGAGAGGGAGAAGGGGAAGAATTCAAAAGATGTTATGGAGAGGAAACGGACAGGATTTGACAATTGATATATGGGATGAAGGAGACTCAGGAGTCAAAGAAGATGCCAGAGTATTGAACATGAGTTACTGGCCAGATAGTGCTGCCCTAAACCAGAAGCATCAAATATGCAGCAGCCCCAGGCCAATATCACCTGAAACACTCCCACAGAGAAACTAGATTAAAATGTATTTGAGAAATACTTAACAAAAAAATTAAAAATACGATTGAACATGATTAATATGGATGTGCGGTTTGATAAATCAATATGCAGCTCACTGGGGTCCTGATGTGTGGTTTAATGACCCCTATTACTATACAAATTTCTCAACACTGCCCTAGACAATAATGATAAAGTTCAGAAAAAGGGTGAATTTTGGAATAAATATAACATAAAAAGGTCTCTAGTGCAATCACAACTCATCCATACCTGTTCATCTTATGACTTTCTTTTTCCTGTTCAAATATAAATAAATGAATGAGTGGATTATTAATTGTAGGGGATTGTTACTTGCCTGTGATGACCCAAGGATGGAAAAGGTCACTTCCCTTGGATTTGCTATGCACAGAATGTAATCTCTAGGAAAATGAAGGAATATATTTGGGGAGGAGAGAGGGGAGAAAAGTATCATTTGAATATTTACTATTGTAGGTATCTGGTTATAGGGTATAATTGACTGGAGGGATCAGATTGGGGAGGTGAGAGCTCACATTGCAGAGTGAGAGGGGAAAGTACAGGGGGGAGTGTTATGGTACAAAAATAGTTGTAATGGTGTGGAGACAAGTCCTACAATCGTCAATCCCAGGATAGGAAGAATAGGCCTACATCTCCAGCCTGCTGATCGATTAATCACATCTGTTTGGATGTATTTCAGGAGACCATAGTGCTGAATTTGGAGACAACTGGGTTGAAAAAGCAGTGTAATATGGTGGAAAGAGTAATAGATTGGAGGTCTAGGAGCCAGGTTAAACTTACTCCTTTGCTACTTATTGTAGGAGCTTTGGAAAATCACTTAACCAGCTGGTCTCAGTTTCCTTATCTGTAAAATGAAAGAGATGAACTAGATGGCCCCTGAGGACTCTACCTCTTAAACCTGTAATTCTATGTCACTTTTATTAACTTAGATTTCAGTTGCTGGAGAGAAGGGTGAGAGGTCTCCTTTTGATACCTGTTCAATGGCAGCTTTTTCCTACTTAACTTTGTATTTGTTTCCTTATCAGTAAGTAGAATTAGGAGATAGTATGCTGGCATACCCTTATCTTCCTTAAGTATTAAATTTCTACTCTTCAGCTTAGCCTTTGGATGTTCAGAACTTCAGACCTGCCCCCATCTCCCCCACCAAGAACCTGGGGATGCCTTTGCCCCTATTCTCTCATGTTTCCCTAAAAGCTTAGTGTGCTGTGATATCCTACCCTATCAAATTACCTATTAAACATTATAGAGTAACATTCAAGTTCCCAGAAATGCCAAAAGTACTGCTCCATTTCAGTCATTCATTCTATAAACATTTATTTTATCCCTACTATGTGTCAGGCATCATGCTAAATGCTGGGGATACAAAAAGAGGGAAAAGATAGACCCTGAACTCAAGGCACTTACAGTCTAACAGGGGAGATGATGTGCAAGCATATATATATCGTGTTTCCCTGATAATAAGACCTATCCCGAAAATAAGCCCTCCCCTTACTGTGTAAGATTCCTCTAAAATAAGCCCTCCCCCCAAAATAAGCCCTATTAAGATTGCTACTGTACTGAAGGTGATGCCCTGCGCTACACGCTACATTACAGTACCCTCTGTATGCACCGTCCCCCCGCCCCGGTGAAACACACGCCGCGCTCCGAGCTGCATCCAATCAGAGCTGCAGCAGTGAGTGCGTCATCCTGTTCTTCCCCAGTGATTTGCTTATTGAATAAAGGTACATTTTTTTGTTCACATTTACCTGTTTATTAAAATTGCTGTCAATGTTCATTAAAATAAGCCCTCCCCTGAAAATAAGCCCTCTGGTGTTTTTCTGTCCAAAAAATTAATAAGACAGTGTCTTATTATCGGGGAAACATGGCATATATATATATATATATATATACATATATATATATATATATATATAATGTAAGCTATATACACGATAAATAGAAAATAATTAGGAGAGGGGAAGCAATAGAGTTAAGAGGTGTTGGGAAAGGCATTCTCTAGAAGATGGGATTTTATTTGGGCCTTAAAGGAATCCAGAGAAGGTAATAGGTAGATTTGGGAGAACATTCCATGCATGGGGGACAATGAGAGAAAATGACTGGAGCTGAGAAACAGTGTGTCCTTTAAGGAACACCAAGGAAGCCAGTGTCATTGGATCAAAGAGTGCGTGATAAGGAGAAAAGTGTAAGGAAAATAGAAAGATAGGAGGGGGGTAGATGTGAAGGACTTTGAATGTCAAAGGATTTTGTATTTAATCCAGAGATGAATCAGAATCCCTGGAGTTTTTTGAATTGGGGCAGAGGGTAACATTGTCGTCGGACCTTTGCTTTAGGAAAATCACTTTGGTAGTTGAATGGAGAATATATTGGAGTAGGAAGAGACTTGAGGCAGGCTAGAACAATAGTCCAGGCATGAGATGACAAGGGCCTAGCAAAGTGGAGATAATGTCAGAAGAGAGCAGGGGTGAATTTGAGAGGTGCAAAGGGGAAATTAACAAGCCTTGGAAACATGTTGGTTATGGGAGTGAGAGATATTGAGGAGAATGACTCCTGGATTGTGAGCCTGAGAGACTAGGAAGATGATATTGTTCTCTATAGAAACAGTGAAGATAAGGCAGGATAGGGGTCGGGTTTGGGGAAAACATGAGCTCAGTTGTTGACATGTTAAGTTTAAGATGTCTGCTAGACATCCAGTTTGAGATGTCTGAAAAGGCAATTAGAGATTCAAGATTGGCAGTCAATATAGAAGCTGGGCATAACAGGTAGATTTGAGAATTAAAATCATAGATTCATAATTTCTTCTTCAGACATATTCCAGGGTCTCTATGGCTAACCCAGAACCTCTCAAAGTAGGGTCTAGAAACCAAGAAGGTGCCTGATACCCACCTATTCAGGGAGTCTGTTAGGTCAAAACTATTTTCATAATAATCCTAAGACATTTTAATTTTCAATATAGTTAATTTTGATTGATACAACCCACACAAATTATAACTCTTTTCAGAGGTCCTCAATTTTTTTAATGTAAAGGGGTTTTCCTGAGCCCCAAATTTTCAAGACATGCTACCCCAATCTATAGTTATTCTCTGCTTTCTCAGTCTCTTTGGAATGGTAGATGATGATCATTTCTTCCATTAATATTTTGTATCTCTTCCACCTTTATGATGATGCCTAGATCTCTGAGTTTGGATCATTATATCCTCATTGATTTGCTACTCCCCTAGTAGTAAATTGATTAGTAATTCTGAACCTGCATTCCTGTGAGTATACCCATGAAAGGTGATACATATACTGTGTTTCCCCAACAATAAGACACTGTCATATTATTTTTTTTGGACAGAAAAACACCAGAGGGCTTATTTTCAGGGAGGGCTTATTTTAATGAACATTGACAGCAATTTTAATAAACAGGTAAATGTGAACAAAAAAATGTACCTTTATTCAATAAGCAAATCACTGGGGAAGAACAGGATGACGCGCTCACTGCTGCAGCTCTGATTGGATGCAGCTCGGAGCGTGGCATGCGTTTCACGGAGGGGGGGGGGAAGGTGCATACAGAGGGTACCGCAATGTAGCGTGTAGCGCAGGGGATCACCTTCACTACAGTAGCAATCTCAATAGGGCTTATTTTCGGGGGAGGGCTTATTTTAGAGGAATCTTACACAGAAAGGGGAGGGCTTATTTTCGGGATAGGTCTTATTATCGGGGAAACAAAGTAATCTTTTTTTTTTTTTTAAAGCAATTGGGGTTAAGTAACTTGCTCAAGGTTACATGACCAGTTATTTTTGGGTGTGGTGCTAAGTATCTGAGCCCGGATTTGATCCAGGTCATCCCGACACTGGGGCCCGTGCTCTTACTCACTGAGCCACCTGGCCACCCCGATACATATAATCTTAATGTATTCTTTCTACCCTACCAGTCTTCTTACACTTTATTCTTTTCTATTCATTCTGTGATCCAGTGACATTGGCTTTTTTGCTATAACTTCATCCTCAGCTTTTTGAATGGCTGTACCCCATTCCTGGAATGCTCTCCCTCTTCATATCCACATCCTGGCTACCCTGGCTTCCTTTTAGATTTGCTCAGATTCCACATTAAGTAAGGCTTTTTTCTTGTCTCCCCACTGCTAGTGTCTTTCCTCTGGGATGATGCCCTTTTGGGTTGAATATGTATACAAATGTTTTAATGAGTTTCCACCTTTAAAATATGAGCTCTTTGAGAGCAAAGACTGTGTGTTTGTGTTGGGGGGGGGGCTTTTAAACTTTCTTTAGATCGTCAGTATTTAGTACAGTGCTGACATATAACAAAGGTTCAATAAAATGCTTGTGTATTGATTGATAGAAGAAATAGATACTTTCTCTTTTGTTAACCAAACCATAAGGCAATGTTCCCATTGGGACTCTCACCTTTGCACCCTCTGCATTCATCCCAAAGAAGGTATGGTTATGATATTCACAATACACACACACTCGGAGGGAGAGGGAAAGATAAGGAAAAAGAGAGAGACAGAGACAGAAATACAGAGAGAGAGAGAGAGAGAGAGAGAGAGAGAGAGAGAGAGAGAGAGAGAGAGAGAGAGAGAAGAGAGAGAGAGAGAGAGAGAGAGAGAGAGAGGAGAGAGCGAGAGAGAGAGGAGAGAGAGAGAGACAGAGAGAGACAGAGAGAGAGACAGAGAGAGACAGAGAGAAAGAGAGAGACAGAGAGAGAGATAGAGAGAGAGAGAGAGACAGAGACAGAGACAGAGAGAGAGACAGAGAGAGAGAGAGAGAGAGAGAGAGAGAGAGAGAGAGAGAGAGAGAGAGAGAGAGCATTTTCAACAGTTTCTCTATTATCCCTACTATTTCTCCCAAATCCCCATTAAGTGGGAAGGGTAATTTCAGCATTCCCAATATGACCATTCTTCTCTGTATATTTATGTAAATATACAATTAAGAGATGATTACTCCTTTGCTTTTATTTTTCTCCTTGTAGTAAGGCTTTGCACAATTAAATCTATCTATACATCTACATTTGGTTTTTTTCTTCTCTTTATATACACACAGATTTCCCCTTCTCTTTACTCTGCCAGATCCTTTTCTGCTTTCATTCCCTCTAGTTCCCTCCATACTCCCTGTAGGAGTAGGCAGAATAAAGAAATCTACCTCTTGAATCTCTGAAATGTTACCAACCTTTAGAGAGGTCAGTTATACAAAGGGAAAAATCTGCACTTCAGGTTTTTTTTTTGTTCTATTTCTAGCAGACCATGTGTACTTAACTCTTCAATCAAGACATCAATTTCAGGAATAACACAAATAGAAACAACTACCCAAGCATGCCTTGGCAAGGATGATACACATTTACGCAATTTTTCATTTTGGAGATGAATTATTAGTGGAAAAAGCTGTTTTCTAAAAGTTAAGGGACCTGTCCTTGAGTCCTACCTGTGCACTGACTAGCTATCTTTCCTTCTATTTTATCTTGTGTGTACTATTGGTCTGATCAGCCATGGTTGGATAATTGTACCTTGTCCACAACATAGTGATGTCACTTTGGTTCTTCTCGAGAAAGAGAACAACAATCAACCAACCAACCAAAATATTTACTTACGTATGTGTCTTCTGTTGGTTTTTCTTTGTAAACCCGGCATTTAACACAGTGCTTGCCACATTGTACTTCATGCTTGTTGGTGAATTTTAGTGTTTTTAGTTGGTAATGACTTTATACCTTCAGTTTTTTTTTTCATCTGTAATGTGAGGGGGATTGATAGAAAGTCTCTAAGTTTCATTCTGTTGGTAAATCTATATGGAATGATGACTGAATCTGTGATTTAATTGGTGTATGGAATTCCTACTGAGGAACTTCCTCAGTACAGATTGGCTCTTCCCTTGCCACTATAATATTCTTAGAGAGTTGCCTGGGACACTAAGAGGTTAAATGTGATGCCTATGGTCATATAGCCAATGTGTATGTGCGTCAAGTAGGCATTGAACCTAGGTTTTCTTATCTCCAAGGTCATCAGCCCTCTATCCATTGTTCCATGGTGCCTCAGAAAATGAAATGCTAATGTATAATGCCTTGTAATGAGCCATGCTGATAACAATAGTCTAAATAGGAACATTACTTTAATGAAAGTGAGAGGCAGATAAAGCCTTTAATTGTTCAATGTAGTTCACTGATAATTGCAGCCCTTTGATATGAAGTTCATGAACTAATTGACAAATGTGCGGGGGAGAATTTGTTATATTTAATACAATCTTAAAAATAAGAACTTAAGTCTGTAAAAAAATGGCAGCAGCTCTTCTTTCTAAGGGATAAACGTGCAGAAAAACAAATTAAATCAACCTTCTTGACCCAGCATATCCTGCTACTTTTCTTGTGTGCATGTTATGAGAACTGTGTTATGAAAATGAATTTCTCTATGACCTGGATAATATTCTGGGTTAGAAGGCTTGAACTTTTTTGACTAGAAAGCCCCTACTTCCTCTCTCTTCCTGTGGTCAGGGATTACAAAAGAATTTCAGTGTTTCACTAGACATCCTTGAGAAGAAGAAAAAAAAATACATGCACATATGCATATATCTGTGTGTGTATATACATCTATACATCTATCTATATATCTGTCTCTCTATCTATATATTCTGCATAATTGTCTTGTTTTCCCACAGTGTTTCTCTCACATTTTATTTTATTTTGTGTATGTTTTTCCAAACAGAAGTTTGGTGCTATTATGCAGTGATAGAACATGCATTTCTTATGCCACATTAAGATTTAGCAGTTTTTAGAGATGTGTCATAATTCACAATTAGAATTAGTATAATTAGTGGTTTCCAGGTTTAGCTCAAGGCAACAATGCCAATTCCTTGCTGTTAAAGATATATCCAATGACCAAAAAGAAGGTGCATTGAGGGACTCTTGAAAAGCCTTAATCACTACCATAATACATTTCTATACATTGCAACAAGTGGAGTCAAACTGAGAATATAACCCTTAGACAAAAAAAAAAATGTTGTGGAATCACACTCATCCAATCCGATTGGTCCCCATATATAAGTATTGTCACTGCTTTTCTAGACATCAGAATGCTTATCAAAGCCCTAAGCCCTTTCATATTTTCTCTAATTTTTGATACTCACCAAAATCATGTGAAGTTAAAGGTGGTAGGGAAGTAGAATCATCATTTCACAGATGAGGAAACTCATGCATAAATAGGTAAGATGACTTGCCTAATAAGATCATATAGCTATTTAATGGGACAATAGAGTTCCTGACTCATAGTCAGGAAGGTAAATATCCTGGCTACTGAATAGGTAATGGAAGTGAGCAAACAAAACAAAAGAGTATTTTGTGAATGCATCAAATCTGAATCTGGTTTTGTCCAAGTTATTTAATAATAAGTAGCATTTAATCCTTTAAAGTTTGCAAAGTGCTTTACGTACATTAATAATTTGATCTAATTTAGGCTGTTTATCCTAGGATAGACTGGAAGGCATACTGAATAGTATGCAGGATTTGGAGTCAATAAAATTTGTCTTTAAATCCTGCTGGAGACATTTAGCAGCTATGTGACCCTAGGGAAGTCACCTAACCTCTCTGAACTTCATTTTTCTTATCTGTAAAATGTGAATAATAAGCGCACCTAAGTCCTAAGGGGTGTTCTGTGAAACAAGGTATATCCCATGCAATATACTGTTCAGACCTTAAAAGTACCATCTAAATGTCAGTTGCTATTATGGTTGTTAAATAGATCGCTGCTGATTATGGTTTTAGGATCATGGCTATGTTTGGGACATGCAGCCAATCCATTCTTGCTAGAAGATTATACTGATATGATAGTGAACGAGGAGCATTGTTAGATTACAGAATGACAAGGGTGAGATCTTGCCCATGTCCATCCATTTACTCTCTTATCTGTAACTCCTCAGTTTAGAGATCTATTTGAAGATGTTAAAGGTTTTCCTGGGAGATCTCCAGAGTTGGTTGCAAATGTATTTTCTCCTGTTTGCTTGTATTTCCATTGGGGAGTGGAAGACCTCAAAAAGTAGGGGTTCCCCCCTTGCTTTTCTCAGGTTCTCTGCTTTTCTTAACCCTCAAATTCTGAACTCTTGTTGAGGGTCTCTGGAAAGACCTGGATGCGGAGATCTGTCAACGTTCTGGCCTCATTTCTGATTGCCAGTAAATTGAAAGATTGTAAAATAACGTTTGCTGTACAGGTCATGCTACTTCCAATGATCTTTTGCTTCAGATGAATCAAACAAGAAGATCAAGATAAGCAGATGGGACTATATTCTGGTTGGTATTTCTGCCCTGAATTTTTATGTGAGAGATATACCTCACTGCAATTAGCAGCTGAGACAGACAGCTCTCAGATAAAGACTAAGTTCTCCAGCAAAGGACACACTCTTCCTCCAGCAAGCCCTGCTAAATTATGTCTGCCATCTTCGTTTCTTCTGGGGATACTTTCAGAATTAATGAGACAATGCTTGCCATGGGCTTAGATATCTTTGGAAGGAAACCATTATCTTACGCTTCCTGCTGCCTCATGGTCTCCCTAACTTTCATTATTCAGCTGAAGTTTGGAAGAAAAGGGGGTTATGAAGGGGATAAATATTTCCTTTGTCAGTGTGCATCTACAGGAAATGATGGAGAAAGGAATAGGAGTAAAATTTGAGAAAATGTAACAATTGTCCTTAACCTGGAGATTCAAGGGATCTGTGAATATTATTTTTTTAAAATACTTAGATATATAGAATTCAATGAAATTGATTTTCTTGGAAATCTTATGCATTTTATGTTATGCCTTTAAAAACATTATTCTAAAAGAAAATCTGGAAGCTTTATCCTATAGTTCCAAAAGGGTCCAGGAATCAAGGTTTATGGGATCATAGGAATACTGTAATTTAGCAGATTTTTAGAGATGGATTAAGTGGCTGTAGAAACCATCTAGTCAAATCCTCTCATTTTACAAATGAAGAAACTGAAGTCTGGGCTGGTTAAATCTTTCACCAACATAAAGACATACTCACTATCAGGGATGATATTTGAGTTGAGGCCTTCTGACACCAGAATCAGTGAGAAGTTGGGTAAAGACAATGAAGTTTTGGAGACACCAGGGCTGGAGCTAGAGCTGAAACCAATTAGGAGAGGCTTATTGAACTAGGCACATTTTTTTCTGGAAACTAGAATTAGCATAAAGTTTAGGACTGTAATTTGATTAGTATATATAACTTGTGAACAAGAGGAGGGAGAGAGTGTGGGGAATTTTTTTTTGATAAAACACTGTTCCTCAAATAAAGAATACTAATTCTGTATTAGGTAGAATACAGTAGAAAGGAAAGATACCCAATAACTATTGAGGAAATGCCCATAGGTGCCAAGATCCAGCTGGACTAAAGAATTATAGCTGAAGACCTAGGTTTAGTGTCAGTTCCCTGGTAACCTTTGAGAATTAAGGTCTGGAAATGATATTCATTGATAGATAAAACCAGTCTTCAATTTCTTATAATCTTTGCCCTAAACAGAATAGCAGATGCCAGTGCCCTACGGTTGAGAGCAACTATAACTCATTAAAGGCACTTATAACTCACCGAAAATGTAGTAGACCCTTTGGGCATCATTTTGAATACCAAGAATTGAAGATAAAGATTTATGTGGATGATAATGGAAAAGATGTACAAGATTGATACAAATGCCCCTGAGCTCAGTATACACACTGAAAGTGTGTTTATTTTATATGTTTTTACTAAATCACTTATAGATTTTTTTCTGTTTTTCCATTTATCCTATTTATGAGGATTGAATGAACTTAGTTCAATGATTTATTATCAATCATGATATTACTGTATTAAAATCTGATGTTTTATGAAGTCTAAGTATATATGACCATACATATATACCCACATCAATATAAACACCTAAAGCCTTCTCAGACTTGGGCATTGTAGATTTTGGATGAATTATAGAAGGGATGGATGTATGTGAGGAGGTTGGAACCCTAGTAACAGAGATATAAAGAAAATATACAAATATTAAAGTGATAAATAAAAATAAACAAGAATACTGCACAGATCTGAATGCGTGCTACAATTGTTCTCTAAACCTGATTTGTATATAATTTTAATGTGACCTAAAAAATTCAGGGTCCTACTTTTGAATGTATGAATACATGTCTATCTAAAATATATACAAGTTATCTAAAAATGCTCTTTTTAAAACTAGCCTTAAATTTTGGGCATTTCTTGCTTTGTATATACTTGTACATGCACATATATATATAATATATATATATATATATATGTATTCAAGAGTCTGTAGAATCATACAGATACAGGATGTTCTAAAGATCTTAGAGCAGTTTTAAGCTATTAAAACTTTGGGGGACTACATAACGTATATGTGTATATATATATATATATATACACATAAATACAAGAGTGTGGAGGGAGGGGGAGAAAATTTGGAACTCAAAAGCTTGTGGAACTGAATGTTGTGAATGAAAAGTAAATAAATAAATTTATTTTTAAAAATACAAGAGTGCATATATACATGTACAGGTACATTCAAAGGGAAATCATTTATAGACTTTGACCTATATTTCCAACAGTACTGAGTCAGTATTAAATATTTCCTAAGTTTTCAAGGTTGAAATGTAGTCAGGAGGAAGAGTGAAGGAAGTTTTAACTATAATGGAATAGAGAATATTGTGCCTCTTTGTGGATAGTTTATGATGAAGCCTTTGTCCCTAGGGTATTTTTTCATGGCATTTAGAACTCTCTTAGATTTGTTGTGTGTATACATACTCAAAATAGCAATCTAAAAATGCCCTGCTCCTAATGTACTTTTTCAAAGTAAAGTTGCAGTTCTAAAGTTCTCAAAAAATGTATTTTTTAAGGTGTTGTATTGACTTATTTAAGAATTGCCCATGGGTAGCTGGGGTTTAAAAGGACTTTACAAATATAAAATCAAATTGATGTTAGAGGGTCCTAGACACATAAAGCAAAACACCAAATCTCTATCAGAGCCAAGAAGTGTGAATCCATATCAATGATTATAGTGTAATGAAAAAAATGATATTGTTTTCCCCAAACTATGAAGGAATCAAGAAGTATATGCATGTTTTCTCAATTTCACAGAATTTAATTTGTTCAAAGTTGGATGAAGAAAAGTTACACATAATTGCACTTATAATTGCAAAGCCACATATGCAACTCATCTTATTTGCACAGCTGAAAGCCAGAGGAAGATTCAGAACATTTCCCTCCTGAGCATAGAAAGTCCTTGGAGCAAGAATTGCTTCTTTGAATATTGCCCAGGGCTAAAGACATTTAGTAAACAGAGAGTGAGACCAGGTTTGATGCTCTTAGAATTCTAAGGTTAGACATATGGCTAATAATTTTGTCCTCACAATTCTCCAATACACCTGCATGAGATAGTGAACAATACAGATCATGTGTTTGTAATTACGTGTATTATAATTATATTTGTGCCATATGAGTTTTGTTTGAAAGAACAGAGGACTTTGGGGATATTGAGCCTAGAGTAGATTGAGAGTGGTTAAACTAGTTGTGTTTTACTAAATAGGGTAGAACTGGGAACAATGGAGAGAACTTGAGAACGGGCAAATTTAACTTGAAATAAAGTAAAACTCTCTTTAAAATAAGAGCTATCCCAAAATAGAATGGGCTTTCTAGGAAAGATTCATTTTTAGTGAATGTCTTCAAGAAAAAAAGTTGAATGATGATTTGTGAGGCATGTTGTAAGGGGGTTTGCTGTCAGGTTTGGTTTAGTTTAGGCAGCTAGGTGGCATAGTGGACAGAAGGCTGATCCTAGAATCAGAAAAATCTGAGGTCCAATCCAGTCCCAGACATGTACAAGTTATATGACCCTGGGTAAGTTAACAGGAGACGTCTCTTGCACCAGGCTTGAGAAAAGAGCGCAGTCCAATTTTGGCCGTGCTACACAGACTACACAGATAGGGCTGGAGCAGGCCTCATGGGACTGAATCATTGGCAGCTGTGATGGTTTCCAGATTTCTCAACCCACAAATGCCATAGGAACAGTACACCCTCCACACTGGAACCACAGACCTACCTTAACAAATACCTAAATAGTCAAGTAATTAACTAGGAAAATGAGCAAACAGAAAAAAAATCAGACTATATTATCTTACTTCAGTGACAAAGAAGATCAAAACATACAACCTGAAAAAGACAACAAAGTCATATTTCCCAAATCCAAAGCCTCCAAGAAAAATATGAATTGGCCACACACCTTGGAAGAGCTCAAAAAGGATTTTGAAAATCAAGAGAAGTAGAGGAAAAAGTGGGAAGAGAAATGAAAGTGATGCAAGAAAATCTTAAAAAAAGGCACTTAAAAAAATAGACTAACCCAAATGGCAAAAGAGGTACAAAAATCAATAAGAAAAATGCCTTAAGAAGCAATAGAGACCAAATGGAAAAGGAGGTGCAAAAGCTCACTGAAGAAAATAATTCCTTCAAAATTAGAATTGAGCAAATGGAAGCTAATGAGTTAATGAGAAATCAAAAAAAAGTTAGACAATATGAAATATTTCATTGAAAACAACTGACCTGGAAAATATATCCAGGACATGTAATTTTAAAATTATTGGACTACCTGAAAGCTATGATCAAAAAAAGAACTTAGACATCATCTTTAAAGAAATTATTGAAGAAATCTTCCCTGATATTCCAGAAACAGAGGGAAAAATAGATGCAGAAAGAATCTACCTATCACCTCCTGAAAGAAACCCCCAAAAGAAATCTGCTGAGAGCATTGTAGTCAAATTCCAGAGTTCCCAGTTCAAGGAGAAACTATTGCAAGTAGCCAGAAGGAAACAATTGAAGTATTATAGAAACCCAAAATTTAGCAACTTCTACATTAAGGGATCAGAGGGCTTGGAATATGATTTTGTAGAGGTCAGAAGAGCTAGGATTAAAACCAAGAATCACCTACCCAGCAAAACTGAGTATAATACTTCAAGGGAAAAATGGATATTCTATGAAAATGGACTTTTAAATATTCTTGATGAAAAGATCAGAGATGAATAGAAAATTTGACTTTCAAATACAGAAAGCAGGAGAAACATGAAACAGTAAACAGGAAAGAGAAATCATGAGACTTATTAAAGTTGAACTGTTTGCATTCCTTCATGTAAAGATGATATTTGTAACTCATGAGACCTTTCTCAATATTAGGGTAGTTGAAGAAAATATGTATATGTATGTGTGTATGTATATATGTGTGTATATGTATATATGTGTGTTTATGTATGTATAGGTATACCTATTTACACACATACACATATGCACAGATACCTAATTGATAATGTGGTAGCTATCTGGGGGTATGTGGCTAAGGAAAACAAAAGAAACTTATACCGTGTTTTCCCGATAAAAAGACACTGTCTTATTAATATTTTTGGACAGAAAAACACCAGAAGGCTTATTTTCAGGGGAAGGCTTATTTTAATGAACATTGACAGCAATTTTAATAAACAGGTAAATGTGAACAAAAAAAATGTACCTTTATTCAATAAGCAAATCACTGGGGAAGAACAGGATGACGCGCTCACTGCTGCAGCTCTGATTGGATGCAGCTTGGAGCGCGGCGTGCATTTCACGGGGGGGGGGGGAACACGGTGCATACAGAGGGTACCGTAATGTAGCGCAGGGGATCACCTTCACTACAGTAGCAATCTCAATAGGGCTTATTTTCAGGGGAGGGCTTATTTTAGAGGAATCTTACACAGTAAGGGGAGGGCTTATTTTCGGGATAGGTCTTATTATGGGGGAAACACAGTATGAGAATATCGTTGCATATTTGAAAGTAACAACAAGTCGTACATAGTAGATTTACAGTTTTACATGCCAAAATTTTTTTGTACTGTTTTGGAAATGCTTGTTTTATTCCACAAATTAAAAATTCTTTAAAAAAATAGAAAATACTTCTTTTATTTCCTTACATTCACTTCTAATCAAATCAAATATTTATTGTACACTTATTATATGCAAGACATAGAAATTCCAAGCTCAAAGGATTAAGGTGCAAACTCTAATTCTTTTGTCACAAACCCAAGGAAAACTGTACAATACAGTTTAGCTACCTGGACTGGTCAACTTTATGTTGATTTACTATACCTCTTTTCATTGTCTTGTGGTTTCAGGATTAGAGAGTGGAATTTTTCTCTGATTCCAGGAAGAGGTCAGTGCCCAGCACATCATTAGGAATGTTTGTAACAGATGCTCCTTTTTCCTGACGCATTTGCTGTTCATCTGAGTTACCCATTAGGTTCTTGTATCCTGGTGTCTTGTTTAATCCTCTGTTCACTAAATAGCATCTTTGATATTGAAATTATAGTTTGGGGAGTTGGAGAGAGGCACATGGGACATGACAAACTAAGGAAAGTCTTTTGGAATGGGATATTTTTTTTCTCAAAGAGTAACATGAAGGGGCCAAAGAAAGCATTCAACATGGCCTGCCCCCTTCATCTCAACTTTCATTTTTAGAAAGATGCCCACAGATGGGCCATATAAGAAATGACAGCATAGTCAACCTCATTCCTAAACG
Source organism: Petaurus breviceps papuanus (assembly GCF_028583685.1). NCBI lineage: Eukaryota > Metazoa > Chordata > Mammalia > Diprotodontia > Petauridae > Petaurus > Petaurus breviceps. The sequence goes on along the minus strand of NW_027187325.1, from coordinate 4,221,358 downwards.
TCTGTCAGTCCTAAAGCAGAGCAATTGCAAAGGTGTTAAAACAAGTATCCAAGACCTGTATTAACACTTCTTTCCAATAGGAATGGCCTCTGATGTGCAAATATATGAACATTATTTTAAGGTTTTATTCCAAAACTATGAAAATTTTAGTTTGACAATAAAAGGAAATTTTCTTAATGTCCTAGTGTACTATTCCCTTTGATTCTATAGAAAGCTAAGTAAAACAAGTAATTTCAAGGAACCAGGAAGGAATCATTGACCTATATGTCTCAATCTCATCTCTCTATCTATCTAAATATTCAAGTCTATTTTGGTGGTATTTTTATTTATCAGGAATTTATCACTTGTTCCTTTATAAATATTTCTTTTACATTTTTTGTTTTTGTCACCTAGATTTCCCTTCCTGACAGAAAATCCATCCCTAATGATATTTTAAAGAAAGAAAAAAAAGAGGGAGAAAAATAATTACAGCCAATAAACACATGGAAAAATATATGTAATCTTTGATACTCATAGAATTCTATGTCCTTCCCCTGAAATTTTTGCAAAGGAAGGGGGGAGGACTTTTTTCATATATCTACTTTGAAGCCAAGCTTGTTCTTTATAATTGCACAACATTACTTTTGATTGATTTGCTTTATTTGGTTGTCCCATTGTTATTATAGATTGGTTGGTTGAGGGAACTGCTTTAGAAAATATAGATGCTGTCTATACCATAGTACATAATACTAGGATTTAATGATAACCAACATATACATCAGTTGTACAATTCCCAGAGTTCTTTCTTTCTATTATTATTTATGCTTTATGTCAACTCTGATGCAAGTAGTCCTAGTATTATACTATCTCCAGCTCATAGATGAGGGAAAAAAAATTAAGCTCAGAGAGGTTAAAATTATCAGAGGACAGTCTTAAAGTCAGGAGGCTTGGATTCAAGTCCAGTAATATTTACATGATTCCACTGGTTTAAATATCCCAGTTGGACTACCTATGTAACTATTCATTTATCCTAAAATATCTGGGCATTGAAATGAAGTAGGCCAGACCAATTTCTTCAGTAATGATTTAAAATCTTTAAAAGATTCATTTTATAGATGTTTTTAACCTTTACATCATAAACTTTTTTTTATGTCTACATGATACAGATTGGATTCTTCCTAGTGACAAAGAAAAAAACTACCAAACATGTGATACAGAATATTCATCTAATAACACTTAAAGTATTATTTCCCAACAGTCCCCTCCTTCTGTCTTTTTCAGGACCTTCAGTAGTTTTTCCATTTTAGTCATCACTTCATTATTGTAGTCATTATGCATATTATTCTTCTTTTCTACTTATGCTACTTTTCCAAATTAAATAGAAAACTTTTCATATTTTCTCTAAATGTTTAATATTGTCATTTCTTACTGAAAAGCAACATTTAGTTGTGTAACTTGTTTTCAACCATTCTCTAATCAAAATAAATTTATCTAGTTTCTAGTTCTTGGTTAATTCAGAGAATATACCTGTGAACGTTTGGCACAGATGGGACCTTTGCTCCTTTCTTTCTACTTCTTTGGGGAATAATATCAGTAGTGTGACTGCTGGATAAAAGAGGAAGAACAATTTAGTCTTTTTTATTTTGTAAGAATATCTACTGTAACAAAGAATAGGTAGACTTCTTTTCAGCTCCCAAGTTCATCAGTGAGCCCAATGTCCATCTGACATTGATTATTTCTTTGTTTCCCCCATCTTTACCAATTTTTATAGTGTGAGGTAAAATCTTAGGGCTATTTTAACTTGCATTTCTTTGTGATTTGAGGATACTTATCTATGGAAGAATGGCTAGTGTGTATTTGTGTGTGTGTGTGTACACATACATACATGTATTGTCTGTTAGGAGGGAAGAGTGAAAACAGGAAAGTTATCTTCAGTAGATGGTAAGAGCTTTGATGAAAAAGTAAAATAACTATCAAGTAATACTTTCTGCACCATGAATGGAATTTTGATCTCTTCTATTGCTATTAACTGGGAAGGGATAGAGAAAATGACAGTTGAAGGGTAAGGCCCAGTTGACCCTGGACAAATGAATCTTACTCTCTGGGTCTCAGTTTCCTTAGATATAAATTAAGAAACACCAAAAGAAAAGTTTCTGGAAGATCGGCCCACTGTTACCTTAGCGTCCTATGTTGTCAGTATCCCATGGAGTGATATGCAGTTTCAAATTAAGATTTCTAGGCCCTCTAGCAATAACTTCTACACATCATAGCCAGTAAGAAGTATCCTATTATCTGTCCATCAGTTGGCAGCAGTGTTCATGAATCATGAGCTAATTTGTTATACCAAGTCTAGTTGTAGTGACATGACATTTGAACAGTAAGATGATGACCACTCAGACTGGGGGTGGTGGGGCGATGAAGGAGCATTTTATTATTTGACTTCCTGGCACCATTTCTCCAGACACAATTACTTGTTTTCCAGCCAACATCTCATCCTTCAACCTTAAGAAGTATGGCACTAGAAAGGAAAAGTGGTACTTCTAATTATGATTTGAAATAAATTATAACAGAGACTCCAGGACAGGAAAAGAACTTTGGACACTTGACTCTATCTGCATTGAATAGCATTTGGAACATGAACCTTGAATATAAAGTAAAAAATACTATTGGAACAGTAAATGTCCAGAGAAGATGAGCAATTTTTCTCTCCTGATCATGAAGATTATGAGTTTTCTCCTCATTTTTTTTTCTTCTCCTGGGTTTTGAGAGAAGCAGATAAATAAATGATATTCATAGTTGAGACACAGTTAAACAAATTTCACTCTGTGTACCCTGGCAACAGGATAAATATATTATAGCCAAAAGAAATATAGGAGATTGTTTCATAGGCTGCAGAAATATCTTCATTTTAGTACAACCACTCTGCATGCATGCACACACATACACACACACACACACACTCTTGTGCTACAAACATAATTTATTTATGATTGAAAAATAAAAGATAGTGTCTGTCTTCTATTAAAATATGTATAAACATAACAGTTTTACCACTTCATGTGAAATGTTCTTTGACAGATTTGGTATATATAATATTAACATCTTAAAGATAACTAAAGAAAGAATTGAGTTACACTGCAGGAGATGAGCCTAATGTGTCTATGAAGAACTGTTAGTCGTTAGGATTTTTTAAATTTTATTATTTTATTTATTTTTTGCCTTTTGGAGGGCAACTGGGTTTAAGTGACTTGCCCAAGGTCACACGGCTAGTTTTTGTGTTAAGTGTCTGAGGCCGAATTTGAACTCAGATCCTCCTGACTCCAGTGCTGGTGCTCCATTCACTAGTCTTTAGTATCTTAACCTGGTGTTTAATGTCATTCCATAAATTTTTCAAAGTGTTTAATGTCATTTCATAAATTTTTCAAACAACTTTGCTCTTTTTTTCCCCCCTATCATTTTTTACTATTCCTATGAGTAGGTAGTTCCACACTGTGATTCTTCAACCACTGGCTGTCTCTGTGACTTTGAATGAATGCCTTAGGTTTTTGTTTGTTTTTTTCCCATAAATTGTCCATCTTTGGCATAGGATGGGGAACAAAGGACTGCCTTCCACCAGGCTGTGATGGTGACTGAATTGAATTGGAAATTCAATTTCCAAATGAATTGCACTGACAAGAATATTTTTCCTTCTTCTCTCCTTAAGTGTAATTTTAATCTTTCTTTCAATGAACAGGCCAAGCTGTGTGTCTTGCATAGGCCTTCAGACTTCTAGTTAGGCTAGCCAAATCTTTTCCTTCTTTGAACTCAGTAACACTTATAGTTTATGCCATAGAACTTAGTACTTTTTGACAGAGTGGAGAGAGCATTGGCAATATAGTCAGATGGATTAGTTTCAGTACTTGCCTCTGATATTTATTACCCTTGTGACCTCGGGCAAGTCACTGAACCTCTTCGTGTCTTAGTCTCCTTATTTGTAAAATGAGAGGATTCAACTAGATAGATTCTACATCCCCTTTCAGCTGTACTATCTATGATCTCACTGGATTATACTCCCTTATATTAGTCCAGCATGCTAGTCTTGTCTTCCAAGTTAATGAATATTTTAAGCTCCTTGAGCCCAGGGAACTTGTGAAACATCTATTACATCTTCCATGACTAACACAGAACAAAGCACATATGAAATATTCAATAAATAATTTCTGACTTGAAGATCTCTGCAAGTAAATACCTAATCAATAATTGTATAGACCCTGCCTTTAGGAACTTTTTGGCTCTTTTCTCAAATTTATTTTCAGAACTGGAGAAGGAACAAACCTTGCCCTGTATACATTAATGATATTTTTTTCTTGATACAGAAGCAGACACTTGTCCAAATCTGTAGGGATATCTTTCCTAACCCTGTCCCTGAGGTTTGGACAATTGGTCCTCATAAGTTTAGCAGGAGACATAGGGATTACAGGACAATGTGATGGTATTGTGCTTGTCTCTGCTTAATGTCTGCTTTCTGATTCAAGCCTGCATACCAGTTCATGACCTTGTCTTAGGATTGCAGTTGATCCTTTGGATTCTCTATTACTAACCTTAACAACAAATTAAGTCAAGTTATGCCTCTTAAAAGAATCATAGAAGAACTTGCATTGATTTGAGTTATGGGATCTACATCTTCTGACATCTCTTTGTTGTTTGTCCCTCCTTTTACAGAGGATGAATTACATCACAGGATAATATTTTGACTTGTGCATGGATTGGATTTAAGTGAGGCAGAGTTGTACAAAGTTGTCAGCCTCACTTGGTCTTCCAAAGTCATCAGAGTCCAGCGGCAACACAAAAGTCATGACTGACAATGGTCTGGGATGCAGTGAATGACCTTGGCATCTTTGATGTCTGACCAAATTCTTAGTTTTCCATAGCACCTGCTTCAGTCATCTTCATGTCACTGGAACAAATTGTGCTTATCTACCTATTCCAAGAGAGGAAATGTTCACATCCTTGGGATAGATACCCTTCTAAATCACCATTGGATTGGAGGCCAATCAGTTAACCTCAACCTGGTTTAGCCGTCTGCTGAGCACTGTTCATGCTATAGATTCTTGGAGCCACAGGTGAGAGTTTAGTGCCAAATGGACACCAAAGGTAGATGGGCAGCCCTGGAAAAAGGACAGCAAACCCTCACACCAGAGATTCTAGTCCTCTTTGAACACCCCATAAAACACTCATGGGTTTCTATGTGTAAATCCTGACAGATTAAAAAAAAAATCTCTGAAATGTTATTGACTCCTAGTATAGGACAAGAGAAGGTATGGGGACAAGTTCTGTCACTGCCTAAAATACTGAAGAAAGATTAGGGAATTTCCTTATATATACTATGCATGAATTAGATAGATGCAAATGACAATTTATTAGGGTCCTTTACCTGTGACTGGGCTTTTTCTCTGTTAACTGTAGCTATATTTCCCTTCACTTTGAAACTTCTTACTTTTTATTATTATTTTTTTTATTTTTTAGGAATGGGAATATTAATGGAATACTTCATAGGTTTCAGCACCTATAATACTTTGGTCATTTGGGGCTAGTAAAAAGTTGTCAAACAGAAACATGAATCACTTGAATTTTAGTCACTCCTCATGACAAATATGTTTATGGTTGTGCATTCTCCTCCTTAACTGTAAGAGAAATGAATAGGTGTGTGGCGAAGTAGAGAATGAGGGGCATAATTACTGAATTCAAATATATAAAGAAATGTCATGTGGAAAAGGGAATACATGGGTTATATTTGTATCCCAATGGGCAGCAGATCCAGGGACAATAGGTGCGGATTTCAGAGAGGCATATTTAAGCCAGGGAATTGTGAAACAAACATTCTAAACAATTAGAGTCATATTAAAGTGAAAATGACTGAGGGGAAGCAAACATTGAAAACTGGCCTCAATGTCAAGAAATTATAATCTACTTCTGAAATACAATTTTTGGAAGACCCAGATATGTTACTTTTTATCCCCCAGTGTCTAACACTGGAGGTTAATGGACATTTATGTTCTACAGTGGTAGAGGAATTTAACTCCCAAGGAGTTCACTATGCCTTGTAAATCAGAAGTCTGGAGCAAACCAAAATAAAATTTAAAATCGAATATATTGCCTTAGAGGGTGAATTTTCCCTTTATTCAAAGGCTTTAAGCAGAGGGTATATTATCATTTGCAGCTATGTTGTAGCTAAAATTTCAGGCACACATAGTACTATTGGCTGTTAATGTCCTTTCTAACTCTAAAATTCAGTAACTGAAAGTAGGGGCAATATTTTAATTTAGTTAACTATTCTAGTGTCTGGGACAGAGTATTATATATAACAACTGCTTAATCAATTCTTGGAAACATTGATGCAGAGGTCATGATACAGTTAAACAAAGAAATGATATCCTATAATTAAAACAGAAAAATGAATTTATTTTAGCTTTCAATTTTGGAGAAAACTAGATTTTGATAACTATATGCTTAGGTTTATATGGTACCTTTTGAAAGAAGAGACAACATGGGGCGGTTGAAAATATGCAGGTTTGGGAATCAAAGGAATGAGATTACTTTTGGGACCATGGGCTAATTGCCTAACTTCTCTGAGCCTTGGGATTTAGTCCGTAAAGTGTAGAGATTGTATTAGATTGTCTGTAAGGCCCATTCTAGTTCAAAATTTAGAATTTTATAATCCCACAACACAGAATGGGAAAACTATCACTTGTGACAGGTGAAAGATGAGATGACTGAGGAAACAAAGGTTCATTCTTCTGAGCATATGTCTACCAAACTGGAACTTCAATTTAGGCCTGAATCCAGAAAAGGAAGTGTCCCACTCCACCTAAGTGTCTATAAAAATCAAAGGAATATGAAAATAATAACTGATCAGTAGGGGGGTCAGTTTTCAGATAAGGTAGATGTGTTTCTTGAGATGTACAATTCTGAGGAAACTCCTTCCATCAATCATTGAGTCCAACTGAGTTTCTGCTCAGCATAACCTAGATCCAGGTTGTTATGCAGGGCTAGGTTTAAACAATTCAATAAGGCTCCCTCCCAATTCAATAAAGTTTTTTTTGTTGTTGTTGTTTTGCAGATTCCCAGAGTTCTTCTAGTGGTTTTTCCACTGAGATATTTCACATTGCCTTCTATTTTTTTTTCATTTGTTTGGATCTGTTTCTTAGTATCTTGGTTTCTCATAAAGTCATTAGCTTCCATTTGCTCCAATCTAACTTTGAAGGAGTTATTCTCTTCAGTTAATTTTTGGAATTCCTTTTCCATCTGGAAAATTTGGCTTTTTAAGACATTCTTCTCCTAATTGACTTTTGGGGCCTCTTTTGCCATTTTGGTTAGTCTATTTTTAAGGTATTATTTTCTTCAGTGTATTTTTGGGTCTCCTTTAGCAGGCTTTTGACTCACTTTTCATGATTTTCCTGCATCATTCTCATTTATCTTCCCAATTTTTCTCCTCTTCTCTTACTTGATTTTCAAAATCCTTCTTGAGCTCTTCCATGGCCTGTGACCAAATCATATTTTTCTTGGAAGCTTGATGCAGGAATTCTGACTTCATTGTCTTCCTCCTGCTCCATGCCTTGATCCTTTTTGTCCCCCAAAAAGGATTCTGTGGTCTGTTTGGGCTTCCTGTGCTTGCTCCTATTGCCAGCCAATCACTTGACCCTTGAGCTCTTTGCCATGGTAGAACTCTGATTCCAGAATGGAGAGAGCTTTGTCCCAAATCACTGGGGTTTTCACAGCTGCTGGAGCTATTAGGAAGGTGTCATCTCTACAGCCCCCACAAACTCTGGCTTATTGGTCATATACCTCAGGACCACCACCCAACTCTGTGATCCTGATCCAAGAAGGTTAAAGCAAAAGCCATTACCCTCTAAATGGTCGCTTGGTCCCTGTACAATCTGCAGTCCGGGGCTTCCTAAGGTAGCTGCCACACCTCCACCCAATTCTTGCCCTGGGAGCAGAAGCCTGAGCGCACACTTTTTTTTCTCCCCCTGTTCCAATAAAGTTCCACACCAAGCTTTTACTTTGTCTTTGGTATTTGAAAAGTCTGGAAGCCGCCACAGCTGCTGGTGATTCACTCTCCTGAAGTCTGCTCTGGTTGCTGCTGCTTGGGGCCATCCTGGGGCTGGAACCACATGGCTCCTGCAGGACTTTGCTCGGTTCACAGCATACTGCGATAGACCTTTCCTATTGGCCTGCCAAGTTGTCTTCAGCAGATGTGTTTCTCTCTGTCTCTTTGCGGATTCTATACCTTTAAAATTTGTTTAGAGTAATTTTTTTTACAGGTATTGGAATTGTTTGGAGCCAGAGCCCACACCAAATTTGTGTTTCTCCTCCACCATCTTGGCTCCATGCCCAGATTAAAGTTTTACAGACACAAAATTGACTGAAAGATTCATGCATTTCTTCTTTTATTGAATATTTTTTTAAAAATCATTTGGTTCAATGCAACAAAATGTTTCCTAAAGGCCTGTCTCCCAACAAGTGATCTTGCATATGCACAACACAATCATTTAATATTTCTTAATAAATATAATGACAAAGAAATCTTTGAAAACCCTATAAATATTAATATTAAATGTAGAATAAAGCAGAGAGATATCTGCTCCCTGGAATCATGACAGTGACTAATGTTGGAATATTTTCAGTGTGGAATTCAAATGGAAGACCCACTCCCTATAGAGAATGAGACCCCTTGGGCAGAGCCAACGTGACAGAGTAGAAAAAATGCTCTGATAAGCTCTCTCAACATTTCCGAACAAAGAACTTCAGTGTTTCAGATTGATTTCTGGAATGGCAGAGCCAACGAAAGTTCAGATTGAGATATTCTTCCAGCCCAAGACAAGAGGTCAGAAAGAGAAATCTGTTATATAGGGGTGGATATTGACCCAGAACCCTCATGGATAAAGCACAAGTGGATATACTAGGTGGTGGTGTTAGAAGATTATAACCAGTGGAATGAATAATGAGAAAGAAGAAACAAAACTTAAAAAAAAGAGAGAGCAAGTAGGTTGTTTCAGTCTACATTCAGACTCCATAATTATTTCTCTAGATAGCCCTTTCCATCATGTGTCACTTGGAGTTGTGTTATTACCTTGCATTGCTGAGGGGAATCCAGTCTATGAAAGTTAGTCATCACAGATACAATGTGTCTGTAATTGTGTACGATGTTCTTCTGAATCTACTCCCCTCACTCAGCATCAGTTTATATAATTCTTTCCAGGTTATTGAGAAGTCCATCTCTGTCTCATTTAATATAGCAAAATAGTGTTCCATTACAATCATATAGCACCACTTGTTTAGACATTTCCCAGCTGAAGGACATCCCCTTGATTTCCAATTCTCTTCACCCACAAAAAGAGCTCTATAAATATTTTGATACTTATGGGTCCTTTTCCCACTTCTATGATCTCTTTTGGAATACTACCCTAGAAGTGGTATTGTTGGGTCAAAGAGCATGCAGATTTTTATAACCCTTTAGGCATAGTTCCAGATTGCTCTCCCAAATAGTTGAATAAGTTCACAATTCCACCAACAATGTATTAGTTTTCTAATTTCCCCACATCTTCTCCAGCATTTATAATTTTCCTGTTTTGTCATGTTAGCCAGTCTGACTAGTTATATGTGTATCTGAGAGTTGTTTTGATTTGCATTTCCCTAATTAATAGTGATATAGAGCATTTTTTTCATATGCTTATAGATACCTTTAATTTCTTCTTCTGAAAACTGCCTGTTCATATTCCTTGACCATTGATCAATTGGGAAATGACTTATATTATTAAAATTTTGACTCAGTTCTCTGTATATTTCAGAAATTAGACCTTTTCAGAGATACTGGTTGTAAAAATCCTTGCCCAGTTTTCTGCTTCCCTCCTAATCTTGCTTGCAATGACTTTGTACAAAAAACTTTTCAATTTAATGTAATCAAAATTATCTATTTTGCATTTTGCAATGCTCTCTACCTCTTGTTTGGTCATAAATACTTCCCTTTTCCATAAATTTGATAGGTAAACTATTCCTTACTCTGCCAGAGTACTTATAGTATCAGCCTTTATATCTAAATTATAAACCCATTTTGACTTTATTTTGGTATGTGGTGTAAGATATTGGTGAATATCCAGTTTCTGTCATGCAATTTTCCAGTTTTGCCAGCAGTTTCCTCATACACTGAGTTCTTATTCCAGAAGCTAGAGTCTTTGGGTTTATCAAACAGTAGATTATTAGTCATTGACTACTGTCTCTTGGGGACCTAACCTATTCCACTGATCCACCACTCTATTTCTTAGCCAGAAACAAGTAGTTTTGATGATTGCTGCTTTATAAAACAGTTTAAAATCTGGTATGTCTAGGTTACCTTCCCTAGCATTTCTTTAAATTAATTTCCTTGCTATTCTGGACCGTTTGTTCTTCCAGATGAATTTTGTTATGATTTTTTTCTATCTGTATGAAATAAATTTTTGTAGTTTGGTTGGTATGGCACGAAATAAGTAAATTAATTCATGTAAAATCATAATTTTTATTATATTAGCTTGGCCTAATCATGAGCAACTTGTGTTCTTTTTCAAATTATTTAGATCTGACTTTATTTGTGTAAAACAATTGTAGTTGTAATTGTGTTTTGTAATTGTGCTCATATAGGTTTAGGTTTCTTTTGGCAAGTATACTCCCAGGTATTTTGTAGTGTCTGCAGTAACTTTAAATGGAATTTCTATTTCTTGATGTTGGGCTTCATTAGAAATATATAGGAATGTCAAGGATTTGTGGGGGTTTATTTTATATCCTGAAACTTTGTTGAAGTTATTAATTATTTCAAATAATTTTTACTTGATTCTTTAGGATGTCATCATATCATCTGCAAAGAGTGATACCTTAGTCCCTTCTGTGCCTAATCTAATTCCTTCAGTTTCTTTCATAGCAAATATTTCTAGTACCAAATTGAATAACAAGGGTAATAGTTGACACCCTTGTTCCATTCCTTGTCTTATTGGCAATGCTTCTTGCATATCCCCATTACATATAATGTGTGCTGATAGTTTTAGATAGATGCTAAACATTATTTTAAGAAAGACTCCAGTTATTCCTATGCTTTGTAGTGTTTTTAATAGGAATTGGGTGTTCTATTTTGTCAAAAGCTTTTTCTGCATCTATTGAGAGAATCATATGGTTTCTATTAATTTTCTGTTAAAATGATCGATTATGCTTATAGTTTTCCTAATATTGAACCAGCTTTGCATTCCTGGAATAAATTCTACCTGATCAAAGTGTATTATTTTTGTGAAAATTTGCTATTATCTTTTTAGTAATATTTTATTTAAAATTTTTGCATCTATATTCATTAGGGAAATTCATTTGTAATTTTCTTTCTCTCTTTTGGCTTTTCCTGATTTAGGTATCAGTACCATATTTGTATCATAAAAAAATAATTTAGTAGGACTCCTTTTTCACCAATTTCCCCAAATATTCTACAATGTATTAGAATTAATTGTTCTTTGAACGTGTGATGAAATGAGCTTGTAAATCCATTTGGTCCTGAAGATGTTTTCCTAGGGAGTTCATTGATGACTTGTTTAATTTCTTTTTTCTGAGATGCGATTATTTAAGTGTTTAGCTTCCCCTTCTGTAAATCTAGGCAATTTATATTTTTGTAAATATTCATCCATTTCACCAAGATTGCCAAATTTATGGGCATATAATTGGGCAAAATAATTCCTAATTATTGTTTTAATTTCTTCTACAGTGGAGGTAAATTCACTCTTTTAATTTTTGGTAGAGGTAATTTGGCTTTTTCTTCTTTTTTTAAACAAATTGACTAAAGGTTTATCAATTTTAATGTTTTTTTTCATAAAACCAACTCTTAGTTTTTTTTATTAGTTCAGTAGTTTTCTTAATTTCAAATTTATCAAAATCTCCTTCGGTTTTCAGTATATTTGATTTAGTATTTAATTGGGGATTTTCAATTTATTCTTTTTCTAGATTTTTCAATTGCATGTCCAATTCATTGATCTCCTCTTGCTGTATTTTATTCACATGAGCATTCAGAGATATAAAACTTCGACTAAGAACTGCCTTTGCTGCATCCCATAGGTTTCAGTATGTTGTCTCATTATTGCCATTCTCTTGAATGAAGCTATTGTTTGTTTTTTGATATGTTGTTTTACCCCATCATACTTTATCAATTATTTATTTATTTTATTAATTTTTATTTATTATATTATATATTATTATATTATATATAATATATTAATTAATAGAATTAAGTTACTTTGTCTCCAATTTATTTTTAGTCTATCTTTCTATGGCCCTTTATTACATAAAATTTTTATTGAATCATGATCTGAAAAGGATGCACTTAATATTTCCGCCTTTCTAAACTTGATTGTGAGGTTTTTAATGCCCTAGTACAAGGTCAGTTTTTGTGTATGTGCCATGTATTGCTGAGAAGGTATATTCCCTTTTATACACATTCAGTTTTCTCCAGGGGTCTATCATACTTACCTTCCCTAAAATTCTATTCATTTCCTTAACTTCTTTCTTGTTCATTTTGAGATTAGATTTATCAAATTCAGAGAGGGATAAATTAAGGGCCCCCCACTAGTATAGTTTTGTTATCTATTTCTTCCTCTAATTCCCTTAACTTCTCCTCTAGGAATTTGGATACTATGCCACTTGGTGCATATATGTTTAGTAATGATATTACTTCATTGTCAATAGTAGCTTTTAGCAGGATATAGTTCCTTTCCTTATCTCTTTTAATGAGATCTGTTTTTGCTTTTGCTTTGTCTGAGATTAGAATTGCTACCTCTGCTTCATTTTATTTTATTTTATTTTTTTTACTTTAGCTGAAGCACACTATAATCTACTACCACCTTTTAGCTTTAACCTGTGGATATACTCCTGTTTTAAATGTGTTTCTTGTAAATAATATATTGTAGGATTACAGTTTTTAATCCATTCTGCTATCTGCTTCTGTTTTATGGGAGAGTTCATCCCATTCACATTCACTGTTATGATTATTATGTCTCTCTCCATCCTATTTCCCCCCCTAGTTATGCTCTTATTTCTTCTTTCTCCCTTTCCTTACTCAAAAGAGTTTTCCTTTTGACCCCTGCTTTCCTTAATATCCCCCCCAGCTACCTCTTCCCTTTTCTTACCCTTTTTCCTTACTACTTCTTCCCTTCCTTTTAACCACCTCCCCTCTTTTCTTTCCCCTTTCCTCTCTTACTGTTTCTAGGGCATGTTTGATTTCTATAGTTAACAAAATATGTTATTCTCTTCTTGAGATGAGGGTAATCCTCCAGCAATGCTCTTCTCCCTCCCTTCTTTCCCTCTACTATAATAAGTTTTTGTGTCTCTTCATGTTACATTCCTATACTTAACTAAATATATTATTCCCTTCTTGAATCAAAACTGATGACTGTAAAGCTCATACAATGCTCATCTCTCTCCCTTCTTTCCCTCTGCTATAATATGTTTTGGTGCCTCTTCACATGATATAATTTACCCTTTTATGCCTCCTCCTTTCCTCTTCTCCCATTACAATTGCTTTTTACCCCTTAATTAGTTTTTTTTAACATTGTATCAATTAATTTATACCCAAATCCTCTATCTATGTATATCCCTATTAAATGTCATAATAGTGATACAATTCTCAAGATAAACAGGTATCATCCTCCCGTATAAGGATGTAAGCAGTTTGTTCTTATTGAATAACAAGGTGTGTATGTGTGTGTTTGCATGTGTGTGTGCTTTCCCTGTTTACCTTTTTGATTTCTCTCTTGAGTCTTATATTTAAAGATCAAATTTTTCATTGAATTCTGTCCTTTTCATCAGGAAGGTTTGGAAGCCCTTTATTTTATTGCCTGCCCTTCTCCTTTCCTGAAAGATTATGCTCAGTTTTGCTGGGTAATTAATCCCTGGTAGTAGTCCAAGCTCCTTTGCCTTACAGAATATCATATTCCAATCCCTCATATCTTTTAATGTAGAAACTGAAAAGTCATCTGTGATCCAGACTTTAGTTTCATGATATTTAAATTGTTTCTTTCTGGCTGTTTGCATTTTTTTCTCCTTGTCCTGTTAATTCTAGAATTTGGCTACAATATTCCTTGACATTTTCAATTTGGTATCCCTTTCAGGAGGTGTTCAGTGGCTTCTTTTGATGATTACTTTACCTTCTCATTCTACAACCTCAGGGTAGTTTTCCTTGATGATTTCTTGGAAGATACTATCCAAGATCTTTTTCCCATCATGGTTTTCTGGTAAACGAATAATTCTTAGATTAACTCTCTTGGATCTTTTTTCCAGGTCAGCTGTTTTTCCAATGAGATATTTTACATTTTCTTTTATTTTTTTTCCTTCTTTAGAGTTTGTTTGACTGATTCTTGATGTCTCATTGAGTCATTAACTTAAACTTGTCTAATTTTAATTTTTAATGAATTATTTTCCTCAGTTTTTGTACCTCCTTTTCCTTTTGACCAATTTTTCCTTTTAAGCATTTATCTTCTTCAGTTAGGTTTTGTACTTCCTTTTCCATTTGGCCAATTATACTTTTTAAGGAGTTCTCTTTAATGATTTTTTTTTCCATTTTGCCAATTGTATTTTTAAAACAATTGGCCAGTTTTTCTTCTGCCTCTCTAAATTGACTTTTTAAATCCTTCCTTTTGAGGTTTCAGATATGGGTATAGTGTCAATATTGTCATCTTCTGGATGTGTAATTTGTTCTTCCTATTCTCCATAATAGGATTCTATAGCCTTGTTTTTCCAATTTGTTTTTTGCCCATTGCAATTGCCTATTTCCTTTCTTATATAGTGGATCTCTGCTTCTGGGGCACAGAGAAGCTGACCCATGCTTCTTGTGGTGAAAGTTGGGACTGTTTACTGACTTTGTATACTGTGGCCTCTGCTTCTATTAGTTAGAAGCTATATAATGCTGCAGCTCACCTGGTTCTGAGCTAGAACTGAGTCAGTGTTGAGATCAAGACCAAGGTCAGGACTCTTGGAATTTCCCCTGGGTTACACTGAAGTTTGAGGTGTAGAGGAGGGGTGATCTGGTCCTATCAGGTCTCCACCTCCACAACCCTGGGCTAGAGCTCAGGCAGGCTCAGCCACTGGCAGCTTGAACTGGTCTCTGCCAGTTTCTCTGGCTGTGCAAAGATACACCTGAAGTTCTGGCATGGGTGCTTGCTGGCTTCACTCCCCTGGGCTTCAGGATCTCCTGCTAGGATAGCTTCCATCCTGCACTTGTCCCTTTCGACCACAGCACAGCCCTAGCCACACCCTTCCTGTAGATCTCCCAAGTTCCCCTTACCCTGGGGAAATATTCTATGGGGTTTTTCAAGGTCACCAAAGTGGGGGATAAGAGTAGCTATGGTTTACTCCATCATCTTGGCTCCTGAAAGCTTAAGCAGGTGACTTTCAAATATATAGACTGTGAGATAGCTCCAGGAGTAGCAGCTGCCACTGCCACAGGCCCAGCACTTGTCTCTTACCCAGCTCTGACAGACCCCTGTCCTTCTGTAAGAGGTTTGGGAATTACCACTGTGGTGGGTGAATCAGTTCACTGAGGCTCGCTCTGCCTCCACTATTGTCTGGCCTATGCTGGTGCTGCCAGCATGATCTGTAGTCTGCAATTCCCCTCTCCCTCAGCTCAACAGGTCCTATCAATTGGTTTTCTGTGTTGTACTGGGTTGGAAATCTGCCACACTCTGTCTTTTAATGGATATTCCATTCTAAAATTTGTTCAGATTCATTTTTTAGAGGTAACTGAAGGAATTTATGGGAGAGTTTAGGTGAGTCCCTGTTTTCATTCCACTGCCTTGGCTTCCCTTCCTCCATCTGCCCCCTCTCCGTGTCCCCATTAGTCGATTATAATAAGATGAGGCAAAAAAAAATGAATAAGTGAGAAAGGAGAATGCCCTGGGAGAAGTGGGAAGTAAGAGGAAGAATGGGAAAATTTATCTTATATAAAGGAAGTCCTCAAGGGAAAGCTTTAACAGTGGAGAGGAAAATGATAATAACAGGGCTGGGCAGGGCAGTGTTTGAAGCTCACTCACATCTAAATTGCCTTAAAGAGGGAGAAAAAAACATATATATTATGTACACATATATATTTTTATATGTATATGTATGTATTTGCATATGTATATATGCATGTATATCTGTATAAATGTATGTGTATGTGCATGTGTATGTATGTATGTTTATATACATAGACATATACACAAACACACACTCATGAGCCCTCAGTTCAAAATAGAAATCCATCTTACCCAACAGGGAAGTAGGAAGGGGAGGAAAGAAAGAAAGATGAGAGGGTGGTAATAAAAGGGAGGGCAAGTAAAAGAAAACTGTGGTCAGACTTGAGAAGAAGGAAAGAATAAAAAAGGGAGAGAGAAGGATAAACAGAAGAAAAAAATTATGGAGGGAAACACATAGTTACAAATCATAACTGTCAATGTCAATGGGATCAACTCCACTGTAAAATGGAAGCAAATAGCATAATGGAATAGAAACCAGAATTCAACAATATTTTGTTTACAAGAAACACATTTGAAATAGAGAAACATATACAGAATTCAAATAAGGGACTGGAACAAAATCTATTATGCATCAACTAAAGTAAAAAAGGCAGGGGTAGTGTTCATGATCTCAGACAAAGCAAAGCAAAAACAGACCTAGTTAAATGGGGTAATTAGTAAAATTACATTTTGCTAAAAGGAACCATAGAAAATGAAGAGATATCAATACTAAACATATATGTACCAAGTGACATAGTATCTAAATTCCTTTTATTTAGATGTTAATTTTATTTCAGGAGAATAAAGACACTAAAACAAACTATAGTAGTTAAGGATCTCAACCTTCCGCTATCAGATCCAGATAAATCTAACCACAAAATAAATAATAAGTCAAGAAGATGAATGAAATCTTAGGAAATTTAGCTATGGCAGACAGAATGGGATAGTAAGGAACATACCATTTCTCAACTGTACATTGCACCTTCACAAAAATTAACCATGTATTAAAGCATAGAAACCTCATGATCAAATGCAAAATAAAAGCTGAAATATTAAATGCACCTGTTCCAGAT
Organism: Petaurus breviceps papuanus; assembly: GCF_028583685.1. NCBI lineage: Eukaryota > Metazoa > Chordata > Mammalia > Diprotodontia > Petauridae > Petaurus > Petaurus breviceps. Next base: position 4,204,275 of record NW_027187325.1, on the reverse strand, counting down.
CAAAATACAAAAAAAATACCTTTAATAAACTGCCATGGAAGCATAGATTAAAACTTAATTGTAGACAAAACAATATAACCCTAAAGTAGGAATGGGTCATAGAAAAATCATAGAAACAATCAATAATTTTGTTAAAGTGAATGACAACCATGAGACAATATTCCAAAATTTGTGGAGACAAAGCCATACTTAGGGGAAAATATATATTTCTAAATGCATACATCAATAAAAGAGTAAAACATCTGATCAGGGAATTGAGCACAAAACAACAACAAAACTGAGAAAAACAACAAATTAAAATTCCCCAATTAAACATGAAAATGGAAATTCTGAAAATCAAGGGAAAGATTAATAAAATTGAGAGTGAGACCCTCCAGATGAGATCTATAATCACTGAAAAGTGTTTAGTATTTTATTCTATACTGGAAAACATGAACACATGTATACATGCACACTCATTCATAAATAGCTTGCAGATTTATACTTTTTTTAAGACTAAATGCAGATTTGTTTGTCCAACTTTCTGGCATGACCAGAGATATTTTCATGAAAAAACTGAAAGTCAGATTCTCATGTAATAAGATCAATTAAATCATTAAGGAAAAAATAGAGATATGTAAAGATTCTAAATTGGCTTTTCTGTGAATTTTAAGTATTGTAAAGTTTCATAGCACTGATTTTTATTTTTTAGTGTCTAAGTTAACTTTAAAGCATTTAATTTTCCCTTGACACCATCACATTACCAGACTGGCTCTTTTGCTTCTTACCACTGATTAATTCATTTGAATCTCAGCTTCACTGGTTCCCTTAAATGATAACTGTGTCTCACAACTAAGTCTAAGTCTGATGAAGGACTAATGGAGGATCCATAAAGTGCTGTCAAAGATTCTGGTAACTGACAACTTTGTGACATGGTCATCATAGTCTCATTCATCCTATAGCACAATCCAATGTACACAACTTTCCCAGGGAAATACTTTATGTGGGGTAACACAAAACAGAGAGGAAAAGAAAAATTGAAAAGTTACAAGAGGGGCAGCTAGGTGGCGCAGTGAATAGAGCTCATGCCCTGGAGTTAGGAGGACCTGAGTTCAAATCCAACCTCAGACACTTAACACAAAAACTAGCCATGTGACCTTGGGCAAGTCACTTATCCCTAACTGCCCTCCAAAAAGCAAAAAAAAAAAAAAAGTAACAAGATACCCAACAGTGACTCTTCAGTAAAAAGAGTTCTCATCTGAAGCTCTAGTTTTCCTTCCTTCCAAAAAGAGAGCAAAGGAACAAGCATTTGTTAAAGCCCATGTGTATCAGGCACTGGGCTAAGTGTTTTATAAATATCACCTCATTAAATGAATAAACCCAGAGCTTAATCACCACAGTAAAATAGTACTGTTTAACACCAGGATAAAATTTGCAATTCTACCTCATCGTGCATTTAGTCAAAAGAATATAGGCTCAGAGTAAAATAGAGGTTACTGTGTTAGTATAATTGGTAGCAGATTCCTCACTTTCCTTCTTAAACTACAATGAGATAGAGAAAGGAGATGGGAAGAAAGGGGATAGTTTTGTGGCACAGTGAATAGCGTGCCTGGTCTGGAGTCAGGAAGACTCATCTTTGTTGATTTCAAATCTGGCCTCGGATATTAGCAGCTGTGTGATCCTGGGGCAAGTCAGTTAACTCTATTTGCCTCAGTTTCCTCATCTGTAAAATGAGAGATTTGATGGGGTATGCTGGATGTGCTGTACAGAACTGTTGGGTTGTAGTCTAGTTTCTGGCAGTTATTGACTGTTATACTTGGTAAATAATTTAACCTGTCTAAAAAGAGATCGGTTATAAATTGTCTCAGTAGAAGGAGTTCCTGCACCACGACTTACTTAGACAAAATCATATATCCTACCTGTATCCATGTTTATAAATATGTTCATAGAGCCAACATTATTATGAAAAGGTCAGTGTCTGATACACAGATTTCAAATCTGTCTCTATGAAAATTCATAACCTGTTTTTTTTTTTAAGCAATCAGGGTTAAGTAACTTGCTCAAGGTTACAGGGCCAGTTATTTCTGGGTGTGGTTCTGAGTATCTGAGCCCGGGATTCGATCTCCAGGTCATCCTGACACTGGAGCCAGTGCTCTTACTCGCTGAGCCACCTGGCCGCCCCTCATAATCTGTTTTTCTATTACTATCTAATGCAACAGAATAAAATTGATTTGTGAATCATTGTCAATAATGATTTATTAAGCTCCTATTGTATCCAAGGAAGGGTTTGAACTAAATATTGAGGATAAAATAAAGAATAAGTTTCTGCCCTCAAGAAATTACCTTTTAATGATGATCTGCGCCATGTACCTAAGGATCAAATATCATAGGAACATAATCCTTTACAGAAGGTAGAGACCTTTGAACTCATCATCTAGTACAGCCCTCTCATTTTACAATTCAAGAAACTGAGACCCATGGATAGCTGGGTGGCACAGTGAATAGATCACCTGAGGACCTGATTGAGGAGGACCTGAGTTCAAATCCAGCCTCACTTGACACACTAGCTGTGTGACCTTAGGCAAGTCACTTAACCCCAATTGCCTTGCCTTCCCCCATCCCCCATCCCCAAAAAGAAAGAAATTGAGACCCAGAGGAAAGATAAGTGACTTGCCTAAGTTAAAGCAGGTAGTGAAAAAGCTGAGATAGAATGTCATCTGTGGGGAATAGTAAGCAAACCAATTTGACTGGTACATAAAATATATGAAAACCATGATGTTTTCATATTTGAAACCTTGACTAAAGTCTGATGGTGAAAGGCTTTAATGATCAACCAGAGGAGTTTTTATTTTATCCTAGAGGCAACAGGGAGCTTTAGCAGAGGAGTGACATGGTGAGACCTGGGCCATAAGAATGTCAATTTTGGAGCTCTGTTAGAGGATGGATCTTATAAAAAGAACACCTCCCCTTTGTACTTTGTAGAGTTCTTACGAAGACGGATACGGATTATTTGAAAAAAATTAAATGACATAGAAGTGTGAAATAGTATTCCATTATTCATAGTTCACTTTTTTCATATCTTTACCATTATGAAATAGTGATTAAGTGTACATTGGAATGTAGCACTGTGCTAAACCAGCTGCTCATTTAAAAGCCAGAATGTCAGAGAGGAAACATATTCCTAACAGTATAAAAAAGTAAACAACAGCAAAAACACAAAACCACAGAAAACAAAAAGGTGCCACTTCTGTGGAAATCACTCATTTCTCCCACTTTGCACAAGATAATGTTTCTGTTTTAGGCTCCCTTGATGGTACTGGATTGCCTGACTTTTTCTCACCTAAGCTTAAAATGTAATGAGAAATGATAGAGTTCAATGAAGGAAACTTCTCACCTTAAGAGAAGTGCTAGGTAAAGAATTATTTTTCTTTAGCTCATTTCCTGTATTTAAATGGAAAAGTATTGATAAATGGTGAACAGGTCTCTCTTGAGGATCACAAGGATGTTAGTGTAGGCCTATTTTTATTTTTTGTGTCTCTGACTTTGACTTTTGGGGTCAGAAGCAAGGAGCTATGAGAGATTAAAGATAAAAGTTCCTAGGATAGAAGCAGTTTGAGAAAATTTCTGCTAATAACTTCAAAGTTCTCTCATTGCAGTGGCTACTTTAAAATATAATGTGATTTGGGAAAATAAAATTTTCAAAGCTTTCAAATGGAGGCTATTTACATTACAAAAGCATTCTTTTAAAAGAATGCTTTGCTTTTTTAAAGGGGTTCTCCTAGGGTTCCTTCAAATATATTTTTCCTTGTATATTTAAGGTTTTGTTTATAGATCAGTACAAATGTGGTAGGGGCCATAACAAATTTCAGGTCAATTGGCAATGAAGGTAATTCATCTCTAGAATAATATAAGTCATTTGGAGGATAAGTTTAATTTGGGATATTTTTAATGTTAGTGGAGGCTATATTGGGAAACTTAATAAACTATTATTCACAATGTTTAACAAAGCATTATCATTCTGCTGCATTAAAAAGTAATGGAGGGGTGGCCAGGTAGCACAGCAAGTAAGAGCACCAGCTCCAGTGTTGGGACGACCTGGAGATCGAATCCCGGGCTCAGACACTCAGCACCACACCCAGAAATAACTGGCCGTGTAACCTTGAGCAAGTTACTTAACCCCGATTGCTTAAAAAAAAAAAGTAATGGAAAAGAGGCGGCCAGGTGGCTCAGTAAGAGCACCAGCTCCAGCGTTGGGATGACCTGGGGATCAAATCAGGGTTCCAACACTCAGCACCACACCCAGAAAGAACTGGCCATGTAACCTTGAGCAAGTTACTTAACCCCAATTGCTCATAATAAGACTAAAAAAAATATTTTTAAATACAAAAAAGTAATGGAAAAGGTAAGCCAGGTTCCCCCAAGTTGGGAAAGGTTTTGTTGGAATAATTTTGGCAATCTTTAATTTAAAAAAGATTTTAAACTTTTTGAGAGCAGATACTTTATCTTATTTATCTTTGGATTCTTCTTTCTCCCCATCTTTCTGTTCCTTGCCAAGAATAGACACTTAATACATATTTGTTGGCTTAATGAAGAAAAAATATTTAAGAAGCCTGGAACTTTTTGAGCAGAGTAAGTGAAATGGGGGAGAAAAAAAATAATTAATCACGTACAAAATAAAAAAAAATCCTTACCATCATGAATTGAATCCTTTAAATCTTATCCTTGATAGGTCACTGGGCTTAATGTCAGGAAGATTTTTGTTCAAAACCCCCCTTAAACACTTAATCTGTGTGTCCTTGGACAAAGAACCTAACCTCTCTAGCTTTCAGTTTCTTCTGTAAAATGTTACTTGGCTTAAAGAATTCTATGTCCCCTTAAAGATCTAAATCTGTGATTAAAGATCTTCAAAGAAATATACTTGACCATGTACCAGGTATTTTTCAGTTGAAATTATGATATGCACTTAATGACTAATAAGGTAATTGAATAGCTTTATGGAATTTCAGAGATGGATGATATCTCCATATAGGTTGTTGAGAAGGAGCGTGAACCTGAGTGCTATGAATTTTGGTGAAATATTTTCTTTGCAGATAAAGAAATCTCAGGCCAAAGAAACATTTTTTTTGCCACTGGAAACCCTCAGGTGGTGTTTTATTCCCCTCTTTACTTGACAACAATATGATGAGCCAGTCTCCTTCTACCTTTAAGGAAACTTCCACTTGGTGGTTCCTAACCTAAGTGCACAATGTGATTTCCTGCCAGAACAAACCTTTGACTCTGAGACTTCAATACTCCCTGTTCCCCCATTTCCTTTACAACCCAGCATTCAACTGATTGGTGCTTTGGAGTATATGGATCTTAAAAATCTCTAAAATCCCAAATCTGTACCCTAATAAGCTAACTTGGCTAACTAACAAGAATCAATCAGCCTTAATGAACTGATAAATTTTATTTTCCTTTCAGTTTGACTGCTCACTATTCAACTATCAGTCTTGCAGATCAGTTGGAAGGTGAGATTCTCTTATGGTTCTCAAGGAATCCAGGTTGGAAAACTCCTGCACACTATTCACTTGAAACTTACCTTAAACCCCTCCTTTGAAGTATGCCCAGTTTCCTTCTAACTTCAAAATTCTGTGATTCTACCAAGATCTTAATTTTTACTAAACATCAGAGGATTTACTAGAGAGAAATCTTGTGAATGTAATGAATGTGGCAAGACCTTCAACTGGAGTTTTTCTTTTTGAATATCTGAAATTCCTTTGGAGATAAAAGCAAATGAGATCAATAGTTAGGTTACCTTACCTAGAATTAGAAAATTCATGCATCAGAATACTCATACTGGAAAGAAGCCTTTAAAATGTAGTGAATCTGGCAAAGGCTGCCAATGGTCAGTGAATTGATTAAGCATCAAGGTATGCATGTTTTTCAAGCACTAATGCAATGTCCAAAACATTTCTTTTTCCATCCTCTCTCCCCATTCCCTTGTTTTCTTTGTTCAGACATAGGAACTAATGGTATTTTAGCCTATATGCTGTCAAATTGAAAACTTAAGTTCATCAAGCAATTGCAAGAGACAGTATGAACCCTTTGCCACAAAACTCATCTCTTTATTGTGAGCATATGGGAATCATGTGAATTGGTTGCTTTAAAGAGGAACAGAGCACAAAAGCTTTCTTGTAATCAGATTGACTTCCATGTCAGAGCTCTGTAGAAGTTTTAGTTGCCTCTCAGAAGATGACAGACCTAGATTAGAAGTCAGATCTAGGAAGGTCATGGTTGCATTGTCTGAAGATTCCATGGAGATTTCCCTGATGTACACACAAAACTATAGGCTCCTCTATGATACTGACCTCTGAGAAAGCATCCAAGAAAGCCAGTTGTCTTCTAGATTCAGTAAAATCTGCCATAATACTTTTTAAAGATTACTGCATTTCTGACGTGAAAACTTCTGACATGTGACTCCATTTCACTGAACCTTGGGAAGGTTTGGGAGCACCAAACAAAAAATAAGGAGAAACTTAGCACCTACTGAGATTTTGTGGAGTACTTGTGCTTTGGCTGATCTTTCTGTTGTATTGTCACTTAAGACTTTCACAAATACTGTGTATCTAGGAGTTTTGGTAAGGCATTCTGTAAAATAAAAAAAGATTGATTATTGCTGTTGTTAATGTAAATAGAATTATTTATTCCTTTTGGCATTCAATACTCAGAATCAGCTTTAATTTTGAATAGATACCCTTTGTTACTAGGAGGATTTGTTGTTGCTATTTTGGGATAGACTTCATCTTATTTCCAAAATTTATTGCTATTCTCAGTTTCTTTTAAAAGGCTAGAAGATCTGTCCATCTATTTATCTAGAAACATACTTATATTTATGTATATATGTGTAAGTGTGTGTGTGAAAGGGAATCATTGAATATAAAAGCCTCCATTCCTTAGAAGGTACCTTATCAGTCATTTATTCTAAACTTCAAAGCACATCATGTAGGAATCCATACCTGCAATGTGTTATAATCACTGAGAAGCTGCTTGAATATTTACAGTGACTGAGAGCTGACTACTTCTTGAGTTAGCATATTTCATTGTTGGGTGATTTGGGGTAATTTTTGAACCTCTCATGGATATATAATACTATACTATTTTGAAAAAGAACAGTATTTTGTAATTATAAGGTTCAGGGTCTAGTCATGACTATCTTTGATTAACTATGAGATGATGGGGTAGCTATGAGAAATTATAGTATAACATTTCCATGTCTTAAATCACACATCCCAAGTAATCATAGAACAACCTCAGCCTCTAAGTAAAATTTCTCTTATTATTATTTCTCTTTATATATAACAAAGATTATATCATTATATCATTAGATTAAGAAAAAAATCTTTTCACAAAATACAATACACATGCCCTTTAAAACATTAAAATTATATCAATAAACAGATTTTTCTATATGATAAGTAATATATTCCTAAAACTGAGAGCTAGCAATATGTATAATGGTGATAAACTAAAGACTTTTCCAATAAGATTAGGGGCAAAGCAAAAATAATTACTGATATTATTGTTAAACATTATTATTATTTAGTCTATTAACATTATTATTAAATATGGTATTAGAAATAATATGAAAAATAAATTAAGGGAATAAGCATAGGCAAAGTGGAACAAAATTAACATTTTTTCAAATGACTTGAAAATTTATGTGGAGAATCCTAGAGAATCAATGAAAAAAAACCTAATTGACTGAATGTATAATTTCAGCAAAGTTTTAGGATATAAAACAAGCCCACATAAATCAGCAACATTTCAGTATATTGCCAACAAAATCCAGCAGAAAGAGAAAGAAAGAGAAATTCAACCTAAAATAACCATGGACAGTATGAAATGTTTGGCAGTTTACCTACCAAGATATACACTGGTTCTATATGAACAAAATAATCTTTGCATAAATAAACACAGGTCGAAATAAATGGGAAAATAGTAATTACCTCTGTGTAGGCTTAGCAAATACAATTAAAGAAACAATACTACATTGGACAATTTATGCAGTGTCATACCAAAAATCAAGCTACCAGAGGTTTATCCAGTTAGAAAAACATAACATAATTCATCCCAAGGAACATTCATATCAAGGGAATTAATGATAGAAAGTGGTAAGGAAGGGGAACAGCAGTAGCAGATCGCAAACTTTTTACAAGCCATAATCACCAAAACAATTTTGTACTGAGTAAGAAATAGAAATATGAATGAGTGGGGAAGATTAAATATATAATAGGCCTTAGCACCAAGCACTGTAACCTAGTGTTTGATGAAACCAAAGATCTCAGGTATTACAGTAACAACTCAATATTCAACATAAACCAAAAATGGAAGAACCATCTGGCAGAACCTGGGTATAGAACTATATTTCACACCATACACTAAAATAAGTTCAAAATGGTTACATCATTTACACATAAAGGGAGCCATCAGAAACAAATTACAAGAGCATGGAAGAAATGACCTGTCAGATCTATGGATAAGGAAAGAGTTGATGACAAAACAAGAAATAGAGGGATTCAGAGGAGGTAAAATGAACAGTTTTTTTTTTTTTTTATTAAGCAATCAGGGTTAAGTAACTTGCTCAAGGTTACACGGCCAGGTGTTTCTGGGTGGGTGCTAAGTGTCTGAGCCCGGGATTCGATCTCCAGGTCATTCTGACACTGGAGCCGGTGCTCTTACTCGCTGTGCTACCTGGCCGCCCCTTAAAATGAACAGTTTTAATTATATAAAATTAGAAAAATTGTGTACAAACAAGATAATTTCAGATAAAATTAAAACAGTAGAAAATTCAGAATCTTTCAGTCAAGTACTCTGTTAAAGGTCTCATTTCTAAGTTATAAAAGGAATTGTTTCAAACTTATAAAATGCATTCAGCAATTGATGAATCATTCAAAATATAAATATTATCAGAGGAAGAAATCTGAGTTATCAACAGTTGCATAAAATCTCAAAGTCACTAATTATTAGAGAAATTAAAAACAAAACCGTTCCAAGTTACAGTCTCACACCCATCAGTTTGACAAAGATAACCCTCCTCCCTCTAAAAAAAATAAGAGAAGAAAATGGTAAATGCTTGAAGGGCTGTGGAAAAAGAGTTATGTTAATGTACTGTTGGTGGAACTTTAAAGTGGGCCATCCTTTTGGAAAACAATTTAAAACTAAGACAAAAAAATCCCAAACTATTAAATCATGAGTAAACTTTAACCCAGCAGTACTGCTACCAGTATCCCAAAGAGATTAAAAGAAAAGAGGAAAAGGACCTACATGTACATAAATAGGACTCATATGTACAAAAATATTTACAGTGACTTTGTTTTATGAGTGTTTTGGCAAAGAATTAGATACTGAGAGAGTATCTAACAATTGGGACATGACTGAAAAGGTTATTGTGTAGGAATATGATGGAATACTATGGTAGTGTAAGAAATGATAAAGGGAGAAGTATTAGAGAAATTCAGGAAGAGTTATATGAACTTATGCCAAGTAAAGTGAACAGCACTGTAAGAGCAATTTATACAATAACAAAATATTGTAGAAACAAATAACTTTGAAAGAAAAAGGAAATCTTATCAATTCAAAGCCTGAAATTTCAAAGGACACGTAATGAAACATGCTTCCCACCTCCAGAAAAACAAATAATGAGCTTAGACTTCAAATTGAGATTTATATTTTAGTCTCATTCTTAAATATATTCAATGACATTATTTGTTTTGCTTGGCTATATGTGTTTATAATTTTTTCCCCTGTTTTTCAGTGTGAGGGTATGAAAATTGAATAAAATTTAATTTAAAAAATAGAGGTGAAAAAGACTTTAGATTTAATTAAATACATATCCCTTATTCTTCAAGAGGAAGAGGAACTATCAATATATACCTACTTTTGTTAAAAAAAATAAGGGTCACCTGTTTTGTCATGTTCCCAGCTTTGACTTTCCAGGTAATAGAATTAATATCTAATAGTATTTTGGATAGCCATTTGCTAAAAGAGATTACTATTTCCACACATAGCTGCTAAAATGAATGTTTCCTAACAGGTCAAGAAATAAATGGGAGATCTTCAATTATACAATGGGTATGAATATTCCTGAGCCAGAAATGTGTTTTGTGAGGTTCAATTTTTGCTTCATTTACTTATTATCTGTGTTATCCTGGGCAAGTAATTTAATCTCTTTTCTTGAGTTTCATCAAGCACAAAATGGACATAGGAATAACACCAATCTCAGTTGTTTTGAGAATGAAATGAGATCATGAATTTAATTAATTTTGTTAATATAAATGCATTATATGAAATTTTTATATTGTTATCATCACCTTGATCATGATGATAATGGTGATGATGATGATGATGATGATGATGATGATGATGATAGTAGTATGTGTTGGGCCCATAATAGGCATTAAAAGAAAGTTAGTGTTTGATTGAGCTTGTAAAATTCCATCTGATTTAATTCCTATTGCACAATCTCAGGAATTGAGCAGATTTCTTTCTAGAGCAACAAAGATGCATAACATATTATTAGTTTTTTCCCCACACCTTTTAAAAAATTTCCTTGTTTCTTTTTTTACAAGTTTTCCTTAACTTGTTCAGATTCTGTATGTTTCTTGAAATGAGATTATATTATGTATTTTGAAATGACACACCTTAAAATATATCATGTTCCTGCAGACTAGCTGCAGAGACACCATATTGTTTTGAAACTTCTCACATACACACTTCTATTTATCTGCAAGTCCCACCTTTAGTCCCACATATTAATTCCCACAAAATCTCTACAATTGTTCCGGTTATAATGGCGATGCTATGTATTCCGTGTTCAGTTTAAAGTATTTTACAAACATTATGTCCTGAGTAATAATAATACCTCAAATTGGAAAAAAATCAGTCTACTCTAAACTCAAAGCCCTGAATTCACATTACTTTTTTTTAATGCTCCTATCAAATTAGGCAAGCATTATTTTAAAATTTTCACAGACAGACCAAGACCCTGAATGTTGAAAGCATAAATACTCCATTTGGGGACCTTTTTACTTAAGCACCTTGCCTTCTTTCCTGCTTCCTATTTAAATTATTCCATTTTATCAGTTCAATCAGAATTTATTAAGAAATTAAAATGTGTCAGGCAGGAAAGGCAGCATGTAATATTGGAGACAGAACCACCAAGACCTGTAATAAAGTCCCACCCGCTGGGAAATATTGGCAATCATTTAAACTCTTAGTGTTTTAGGCACCTGTTTAACACTATAACTTTCAGAACAATTTCAGCAAATAAGGATTGGTAGATGAAGTTTCCTATACCAAGGAAATCAGAGGTACAGATCACTTCAATAAACATTTAGTAAATACTGCATAGCCGGGCACTATGGTAAGGTTGAGGGTACAAAAAGTAGCAAGTATATAGTTTCAGTTTTTGGGCTTTTTTTTTTTTGCCCTCAAGGACCTCACATTCTAATGGGTGAGACCATTAAACCATCAACTAGATATATGAAGTATAGAGAATAGATGGAAGACAGTATGAGATGTGAAGACATTAGTAGTTGGGGCGTGACCTGAAGTTGCCTCCTGTAGAAGGTGGGGTGTGAGCTGAATTTTTAAGGAAGTCAGAAAAAAAAAACCAGCAGGTGGAAGTGAGTTGGCAGAACATTCTATACACGTGGGGAAAACCATGTAAAGGCATGAAGGAAGATGGACTGTTGTGTTTGAGGAACTGAAGTTCAGTCAGGATTGCAGGGCCATAGAATGTGTAGAAAAAAAGCCTGAGAAGCCTGAAAGAAGGGGTCCGATTATGAAGACCTTTAAATGCTAAACAAAACATTATATTTGATCATGGAGTGTGTAGAAAGCTAAATGAAATTCACTGAGCATTGAAGGTTGTAGTATGTTTGTGTGTGTGTTACATGTGAGAAGGAAAGTGAAATGAGCAGGGCTATGCTTTAGAAAAATTACTTAACTTGACAATTGTGTGAAAGATGTATTAGAGTGTGGAAAGACAAGGTATCCAGACCAATTTAAAAGCTACTGGAATAATACAGGTAGGACTCAATTTGGGTTTTGGCTGTGTGAGTGTCATGAAACAAATATATATGAGAATTGTTGTATAGGTAGGTATGACCAAATTTGACAATAAATTAAACAAGTGAAGTGGATGTGAGTAAAGAGTCAAAGATGATATCAAAGTTGCTAGTTTGGGGGAGTAGGAAGATAGTGATGTCTTCCAAAGGGAGTTGACATCACCACCCCTCCAAATTTCCCTTATCTCCTCCCCCTCTCTCCCTTGAGGCTCAGTGATAGAAATTGAAGGGTTAAAACATTTGGCTGTCCAGCTATGAAGAGCTCAGTTTTTTTTTTTAATTTCTCTAGTTACATTGAATTTCTAGTGATGCAGGATAACATCTCTACCTAGTGAGATTTCGTAAGATGAAAAGAAAGGTAATATACTTGAAATCAATAGACCGAAATTTGACTACTGGCTTCACTGCTTAGTAGCTGTATATGTAGCCATTGTCAAGTCATTTAATTTCTACAGGATTTAATTTACACATGAAAACAAAAAGGATGAATATATTGTCTTTCTCCCTCCCAGGATTGTAAGTCATGTATGAAATTCAATCAATCAGTAAGCATTTATTAAATACTGTGCTTTGGTCTGGTGATATAAAAACATCCCTAACCTCAGTGAATATACAGTATGAGAAAACATATAAGCATGTGGGAGAGTCAAGGGGGAATGGGGGAAAATGCTTTGACTCTGAACTCAGAGGATTCATTTTAAAAAACCCTGCCCCCACCTCTTATCATCTTTGTGACTTTGGGGAAGTCTGGGCCTCAGTTTCCGCATATATAAAATACAATTGGATTAAATAGTCTCTTATGACCCTTCTAGCTCAAAATCTTATCCTAGATTTTATAATCATGCCTACATGCATATAAATATATATATATATAATTCATGTAGTATATAGATATGTCTTCACATTTGTACATATATTCTCATATATATGTGAATCTATACACATATACATACAATAAATACAAAGCTATTTGGGCATGGTCAGGACATGCCTCCAGTAGGATGGCAAGTGAGCTGAGCCTTTAAGGGAAATTTGGATTCTAAGAAGAAAAATATATTCTGGGTATGGGAGACAGTCCAAAAATCCAGAGATTTGAAATGAAATGTATGAGAAACAGTGAGAAGCCCAGATTGATTGAATTATATGAAGTCATAGAAGGCATAATATACCTAAAAAGATAGTTTGGGGCCAGGTTGAAATGGGACTGAAATGCTAAACAAAGGAGTTTATGTCTGCTTCTACAGGTAGTTGGGAAACAATGGAATTTATTGATTTAGGAATGATGTAATCATGCACTTACGAAAACTTACTTTGGCAGCTGTGTAGCTTATGGGTTGGAGTGGGACAAGAATTGAAGCAGTTAGAAGAGTTAGAAGGCTATAAACATTGCTAACCAGGGATGACGAGGGCATGAACTAGGATTGCAGCCTGTAAGCAGAGACAAGAAAACACTTATGTCTCTTCCAGGAGGTCATTCAATATTAGCAAATGAAAACAGCATTGAAGAAAAGTGCTATTTCTCAATGAATGGATAAAAAATATACATACATATATGCATATATATGTATATAGTTTATTTGTTTGCTGGGGAGCTCTCATTTGGATACACAAGAGTTATTTCTTATGCTGATTATCAAGAACATAATCTACTTTTTTCTTCTTTCCTTTCTATGACTTTATCATTTACTATTTGTGTGAAAAAGAATGTGACTTAACCTCTACAAACATCAATTTCTAACTCAAGAATTTTTCTTATTTAAAACAAATTTTATTGATGTCTTTTATTTTAAATCATAGCCATTTATAGATGTAGAATAGACTTGAAACTGCTTTTGTAGTAAAGAAAAGCAATTAAACAAAATCAGTTGATCAAATGAACACATCTAGCCACACATACAACTGGCATCAATACTCTACTCTCTTCCTCTACTCTATTCTCCCTTAGCTGAAAGGAGTGAAGTCTACTTCAATATCATTGTTTCAGGCAAAGATTTGTCAGGAAAATTATGCAAAATTCCACTTACTTTTAATGTTTTCATTGACACACTCAAGGTCATTTTATAAATTGTTTTCTTGTTTATGTTTACTTGGCATCAATTCATCATTTTCCATTGTTTGTCTTCATTCTTCATATTTTTCATTTTTTTCCTTGCATGAAAATATTCCATTATTCAGCATTTCCGCAATAAATGGGCTCCCCACTTTATTTTCAGTTCTTTATTGTCTTACCCCTAAAATGATACTAGAAATATTTTGACATACATTGGATTTTTATTTCTATCTGTTCTCCCAGGAGAATATTCCAAAGGGTGAGCCAAAGATATGAATAATGTAATCATTTTTCTTACATAATTCAGTTGTTTTCCAGAATGTTGGAACAATTCACAGTTCAACCAATGTCATATCGCTACATAAAGAATTACTTGAAAACCAGTTTCTGAAATATACTTTTTATAGAACTTCCTCCTAACTTTAGAAATAATAGTTCTTATACCAAAATTCTCGCCCTCCACCTTGCCTCTACTTTCCTTGCCCATTTTTTAAAATGATTTGACTTTTACATTCCAGTGGCCTTCAAGAATGAGATTGCACCTATTGAAATACTATTTATGGGGACTGTACAATTGTGACTCTTCTTATACAAAGATGACTTTATAGATCCAGTATTACCAGTAGAATTTGTGCTTTTAGTGTATTCCTAAAGAAAAAAATGAATTGCACTAACTCATCCACACTCTTACTTACTCTTCCACTATATCAATGACACAGGTCCTTGATGGCTGACTAGGTTTGGATTATAGCCTGGTCCTGAGAAACAGAATTTTTCTTGTTGCGACACTCATTCTTGGTCAATGTGACTTTCAAATTCCAAGATATTTCAATTTCAATATCAATGAGAAAGTAAATTTTTACTCAGGTCTCTAAAGTTATTATTTCCTTGCTATTCTATCTTAACTTGAATAATAATTACTGATATTTAATAATTTTTTATACTTTATTTTCTTTGATAATGATTCTGTGATATTGCTATGAATTATCACTCCTATTTTATAGACAGAAAAATTGATTCAGAGAAATTGGTCATAGTTACATAGCCAGAAAGTGTCAGAGGCAAGACTTAGACCCTGGTTTCTCCACGCTCTTGGTCCAGTGGGGTTTTGGCTATATAATATAGTCTCTCAACTCAGCTAAAGGTTTTCCTCCTGAGGTTTCTTCCATGAAAGCAGAGGCAGCAAACATATCGAATCCAGGGGTCCTGATTTGCTTTTTTCTGGCACAAGAAATAATACCCTGCCTCAAGGTCAAAATTACAGTAGGAAACACCCCAAAAACTTTTCTTTTTAATAATACCTGTAAAATGTAGCCAAATGAAAGTAAAACATTCAGCCCTCCATGTTCTCTGAATGAGTTGTACTTTCCACATGCATCACCTGTGTCTTGAATCAAATGTAAAGGGCTTGAGTAAGGGGAAATTATTCACTATAATGTAGTAAGTTCTAACATAGACTTAGGAAATAAGATTAACTGCTTATAGATTTTGCTTTACTAAAGGAATTTTCCAACAAGTTTCAGAAGAAAAGCTGTCTGTTTAATATGAGTATTCTCTCTGTTTCCCAGAGAAGGGATATTTTGGATTCCAAGAAGGTTAGTTTCTTTTTTTTATGGATTGTTCCTCCATAAGCATTTTTAAATTTTTTTCTGTTAATAGATAAGTATTTCATGGCTTGAGTCCCATGTTCTAGTCAGAGCATCCCTTTCTTTACATGTATAAAGTTTTCCTATATTTCAGAATTGAGAAATTTAAATAAACCTTTGAGATAAAACTTTCTCCAGGATCTTATGCTATCAAAATGCCTCTCCTTCCTTTGTGTTCATTCTTTTCTCCTTCATTATTTTTTTCCCTCTATTTGGTTGAAAACACTTTTCTTTTATCTCTTTGGGATTCAGACCTAGTAGTTGCATTTCTGGGTCAAAAAGTATGCATGGTTTTATAGTCCTTTGGGTTTAGTTCCAAATTGCTGTCCAGAATGATTGGACAAGTTCACAACTCAACAGTGCATTGATGTACCTATTTTTCCACATACCTTCCAATACTTATCTTTTTTTTTCCTTTCCTGACATAGGTATGATGTGGTACCTGTATCAGCAATGCCATATTCACAATGCCTATAGAGATTACAAATATGCTGATATAATTATCCATCACAAAATACATCAGGTTTGCCATTTGGGGAAATAAACTAGAAAATTTATTAAGATACCAAAAGACTGAATCCCAAAACCAGAAAGTGAAAGCCATCAGAGTAGTTATGACATTGGCACAGGTAGATAAAGTAGAAAGCACCCACATTTTCAAGCCTTTAAAACAGAACAGGCTACCTCAGGCAAAGGTCCTCCTCTCCCCACTCACAGCAACCACCCAGCGCCCTGGAAGCGGGCTCCCAGCAGCTCCGGCCCCTGGCAGTCCTCAGCAGGAGTCCTTAGCAGAAAGTCCTGCTCCCAGCAGCTCTGGCCCCTGGCAGTGCTCAGCAGGGGTCCTAACTCAAAAAAAAAAAAAAGGCAACCGCCGCCAACTGCTAACCGCAGGACCGTTAGCTCGGCTTTTCACTTTCTCTTGCTCTGCTATGTCAGCACGTCCATGGGGCATGGGAGATCTTTAAATCCCATAACCCTTACATTACCTCAGAGCTATTTTAATTTTCTTTTCTCTATTAAATAATGATTTAGAACATTTTATGTGACTATTGATAGTGAAAAATATATTGATGCAATATTAATGCATTCTGTATATCACTGCCATTCTGGTTCCCACTTTGATCTGGTTAAGGGAAATGGATCCATATATATGTGTATCTGAATCACAGGTAATCATCTCTGTCCAGTCAGATCATTGATTGTAGATTTCCAGCAGATATTGGGAGAATGGTATTTTGTACTGAGTTAGACAAAGGGAGTTGGATACTCAGATGTAGGGTAAAAATACTACAGTTGCTTTGGAATTCTACAATCACTAGAGGGCCAGGTAAACTCAAAAGCAATGGTTAATGGATTTATTAAAAATGAGGATCTGCCATCATGGCTTTCCATAAGTCACTCTACTTGTATGCTTATGCATATCTATCCTCTTCATTGAGATGAAGGGGCTGAACTAATTGACCTTCCACAGAGTGGTACCATAGGGTAATTTGCATTTGAAACTGGTTTAGCATGAAGAGCTTATTCCCTTTGCCAAATCATTACTTCCATCTGGGGTATAAAAGGGTAAACAAAGATCTTTTCCATAAGCTTACTGTATCATCTCCCTTTTGTATCTCCTTTTTTTTTTGTCTGATTCATTAACACCCTTGTTTATATTTCTCATATTTTACCATTTCCTTCAAGGTTTCATTCAGTCCCAAAATATTCCTGGTTCATAGTTTCTCTTCTTTTGTTCCAGTCTCAATTAAAAAACAACAACAACAACAAAAACTTGTCAGAGTCAAGTAGTAAGGATTTTTTAGGACAATAATTTACCCTTCTCTACCAAGCACCATGACAGGAGCTAAGTAGTATAAAACATATTCCTTGTCTTCAAAGATCACTCCATCTAGTGATTTGTGTTGGATTGACTACAGTATCACATTTATGCTTTCCACATGTTACTGGCATTATTTTTTCCTGCTAAATTTTCTCCAAAATGATGCTTTTCCTTCTCTTGGAATTTACTACTACTTACACATGGAATCTTTGTTTAACAACTTTCCTATTTTACACCATCTGCCATCCAGCAAAAATGTATGTGGAAGGGTTAGCTTCCCTCCATATAATCTACTATAAATATTGGCATTGGAAATGCAAAAATTATCAAACTGCTACCCAAAATATACTTCAAAGTCCCCTATTCCCACTTGCTCCCAGAACTTTTTTTACTTGAAAAGTTTGATGTTAATCACATAGTTATAACGAAGTGAGTGTGATTAGTATCTTGTCAACTCTGCTGACATCTATTATGGAGTTCCACAATTATTTCCTCATCCTAAGAAAGAGTTTGATAATTCAGTTCAATTATAGACATATTAATTATGTGCATGCTATAACAAGGCAAACAGGGGACCAATTCTTTATGATTATTTATGATAGAAGATAAGAAAATGATGTCAAAATTACTATGAGAGAGATTTAGGCTTGATTCATGGAAGAACTTATATGACCTTGTGAAAATCATTTACTCTCTATGGGCCTCAGTTTTTTCATTTGAAAAATATGGATGAGAAATGCTTGCTGATTCAACAATGTAATGAAGTAAGGCATGAAATTGCACCCTCTAAAATTGTTATACACATATTTTAAGAGGATTTTTTTCTCTCACCTGTTTCTCAAGAACTTGAAGCAGCTTACAGATTAAAAGAGTGTAAGATAAGACATTTAGAGGAAAACACTGAGCAGATTCCATCTGCAGGAAAGATCAGCAGTAGTTGCTTTGATGCACTTGAGTTAAGTAGATTACATTTGGGCAATATTGAGGTTGAGCTTTCTGGCAGTTAAGGTGAAAAAGAAGAGAGAAAAAAAAAACATATCGAGCTGTATAGCTTTTCGTTTCTGCCTGTAGAAACTGATTCATCTGTAGGGACAAAAATTTTCCCTCGATATATTCCTGAAATCAAGCAGGAATTTATTTCCTGGATTCATATATGAGAGCATAACATAGCATAGGAGCCTGTATTTCCCATCAGGGCACAATGGAAAGCGTCACTGGACCTGGAGTCAGGAAGACTCATGTTCCTGAGTTCAAATCTGGTCTCAGATACTCACTAGTTGTGTGACCCTGGACAAATCAATTAATGCTGCACACCTCAGTTTTGGCATTTGCAAAATGAGCAGGAGAAGGAAATGGAAAACCATTCCAGTATCTTCACCAAGAAAACCCAAAATGGGGTCATGAAGAATTGTACATGACTGAAAAGTTCCTGGACTACATCTGCTATCATGACTTTACCAAACATCCAGTCATAATGTTGAAGTAAGTCTGAAGCCATAACTAGATTTTTTTGCAACTGGAGCGAAGATGTGGAACTATATGTTCAAAAAACTTCCATTGGTTGAAACCTCAGTACACTATACAATGGTAGCACAAGGAATTGGAGCCAGAGGTCCCTGGAATAATTCATTTGCTACTAGGGAAGTGACAGTCAGTGTGCATGGGGGAGAAATAAGGTGACTGGTGGTAATTATTGCTGCTAACTGGGTGCTGAACCCAGTTGTTTCCAGTTACTGAATGACTGATATATGTTGTCATCTCTTTCTAAATTTTATACACCTTGAGGCAAAAGTCTAGTTACCAAAATATTGTAATGGTTCTGGCTGACGTTCTCAATTTAAACTTCTATAAAATCAGGTTTAATATTGAATTATAATATTAATAAGTATAAAATAATATCTTTATATTCCTTAATAATTATACTGAGGTTTAAAAACAGTTCTGATTGGTCTATGATTAATGGAGATGGTCATTGCTTTCAGAATACATTTCTTTCTGCGAATATCTTTTTGGTCCTTCTAACAGTCATTCTCAAAAACAAACCATCAAACATGTATTGGTAAATGGCATTATGTGCAAAGAAAACCAAGGATATTAACTTTGACCCTCAACTCTCTCATTTTTTTTCTGACAGCCCCTCCTCTGCATCTTATAACCCCTTGAAATGACCATTGCTCACAGCTTATTTCCTCCTCTATGGAAATCTGGTCAATTATACCATCCTCTCTCAATGTATCCTTGAATTTATCCTTCCCATCTTTGCTGGCAGATTGTCCCTAACTAGGTGCTATAAGAGATAGAGCATTTAGCATGGAGTAAAGAAGATCTGAGTTCATGTCAAGACTCAGATATATATTAGCCATGTGACCATGGGAAAGTCACTTAACCTCTCTTTACCTCAGTTTCCTCAACTATAAAATGGGGATAATAAAAGAACCCACTTCATGGGGTTGTTATGAGGATCACATGAATGAAAGCACTTAGCATGGTATCTGGCACATAGAAATTGCTTGATAAATGTTCTTTTTTTTTCTTTTTGTTCCTCATCCCTTTATGATACCCTCTCTCTAACCTGTAATGTCTTGCTACCTAGTAGTTGTATCCTGTATACCTACAACATGACCAGGTCTTTGCCATCCTTAAGTAGCCCTCCCTGTTTTCTATCATTCCTTCTAGCTAACATTATATTCCTCCCCTCCCCTTTGCAGACAAACTTCTTGCAAAAGCAGTCTACACTTGATAGCTCTACTGCCTCTCTGCTCACTGTCACATAGATCTTCTACAGTCTAACTCCTGACATTGTCCCTCAACTTTTCCTGCAAATTTAGCCATGATCTCTTAATTCACAACGTTATTTTAAAAATTTATTTAATTTTGCTCTCATCCTTCTTTTTCTAGAGAATCTATTACCTTTTATTCCTACTACAACCCATTTGACCACTCCTCATTTTCTTTTTCTGGATCATCATCCTTGCTTTACTCACTAATTTTAGGTATGCCTGAAGACCATCCATGCTCTTCTATGTACTATCTCCTTTTGAACTCATAATATTGAATGGGTTAAATTATCATCTCTAAGCTGATGACTCTTGGATTTATATATCCAGGCCTAGTATCTCACATTCTTGAATTTCAGTTATGTTATCACCAAATGCTTAACGTGTATTTAGAACTCAATGTCCTATATGTATCCCAAATAGCATATTGAAATAGAACTCGTATTTCTATACAAACTCATTCACTGTTCTGTTCAACTTTGTTATTATTATCAAAGTCATTGCTATCCTTTTAATCACCCAGTTACATCCTCTCTTTATTTCTCATATGCACTCCATAAATCCAATCAACTCTTAAATCTTACCCTTTCTATCTCCCCAATATCTCATACACATCTCCTTCTCTCCATTTATACAGCCATCACCCTTGTTAAGAAACGTATCACATCCCACCTAGACTATTATAATAGCTTCCTTTTAATTTCCCTAAACCATTCCATTCTCCACATAGCCACCAAAGTGATTTTTCCTAAAATACAGGTCTGACAAGTTATCTCCTCTACTCATTGAATTCCAATATCTCTACAATGTTTTTCCATTCTTCCTCTAGAATCAATCACAAAATCCTCTCTGGCATTTAAAGCTAATCAAAACCTATTGTCTTCTTAGCATTCCATCTAACTCATACCTTATGCCCTTCTACATACTCTTCAATCAAATGACCCTGGCCTCTTTGTTCTTCCTCAAAGAAGAAACTCTATCACCTATCTCTGTATTTTCATAGATTGTCCCCCCAACCAGAACACTTTCTTTCCTCACCTTCACCTCTTGGATTCCTGGTTACCAAACTACAACTTTTTACTGTCCTCTCACCTCTCCCCTCTTCCTCGTCTCCTCTCTCTGTCTCTCTCTGTCTCTCTGTCTCTCTGTCTCTGTCTCTCTGTCTCTGTCTCTCTCTGTCTCTCTGTCTCTGTCTCTCTCTCTCTCTCTTTCTCTGTCTCTCTCTGTCTCTGTCTCTGTCTCTGTCTCTCTCTCTCTCTCTCTCTCTCTCTCT
>NW_027187325.1:4165293-4182518 GCF_028583685.1 Petaurus breviceps papuanus | reverse complement strand
CTCTCTCTCTCTCTCTCTCTGTCTCTCTCTCTCTCTCTCTGTCTCTCCCTCTCTGTCTCTGTCTCTGTCTCTCAGAAATCAAGGGCATTGTGTGGAGAAAGTGTTTGACTTCTTTTTTTCTTTATCCTAACTATTAGCCTAACACATGACACAGAGTGGTTCTTAATAAATTATTGTTGCTTTATTATGTGATCACATCTTGTACTTTTAAAATAAAATAAAAATTAAAGCAGTTAAAAAAAAGGAACAAAAATGAGATAAAGATAGCAGCTATTACTAAAATCAGTTCTGCAAAGTCAAAACATTAAATTGCTCATATCAGTTTTCATTAGATGAGACTCTGGCAGTAAGATAAAGAGAAATGGCTTCCTTCTGTCCTTTTACTGAGCAAATTCTTCTCTCTTTTTTTGTAGTTGAAAAATGGATAATGAAAGTTCACTTGTGTCTTTTTCTTTTCAGTCTCTATAGTTTTGCAAATCTAAGACCCAAATGGGACATGCGACAGTCTTATTATTGTAGTAAATCTCTAAAGTATCTTTTACTTACCTAGAATATTAAGGTAAGAGTGGGTTTGACCAGGGATGACAGGTAAAGAAGTAAAGAGTTGGGAAAAAGTAATGAAATGATGCCTGGAGATGATGTGTAGAATAGGATTAAGGATATTATGGTGAAGTGACTTCTCCCTTTCCTACTGTGTGCTCAGAAAATTGAAATTGAGAAATAAAGATATTTATCAGGGGAGCCTTTTTAAAGGCTAATTAGAATTTAGTATACTTCAAGATTGCTTACTATGAAGAAATGTTAGGAGATATGAGAAACCATAAAGCTGAAAGGTCAAATAATCTAAACACAACAAAGAGGTATGTATTCAAGAATTGCCCTGATGCCTAAAAGAAATGCCTTTGATTGCTTTTATTTTTTTTTATTTTTTAAAGCAATTGGGGTTAAGTAACTTGCTAAAGGTTACACGACCAGTTATTTCTGGGTGTGGTGCTAAGTATCTGAGTCCAGATTCGATCCCAGGTCATCCCGACTCTGCGGCCAGTGCTCTTACTCACTGTACCACTTGGTCACCCCCACTGTTTGATTGCTTTTTAAAGGAAAATAGCTAAAAAATACTAATAGTTTGAAATACTTGTCTTCTTAATTCTCCTGAAAAAGATGGACTGGTCACATCATGAAGAATTGATTATAGGTGGATATCTCAAATATTTCATTGGTATCTTCACAATGACAGGATAGAATGAGAACAATTGTTATATCTAACAATCTCTAAAATATTGTTATATTTCCTGTCCCATTATTATGGACAGATGTGAAACATAGTTGTACATTGTAGGCAGTAATGTCTGGGTTAAGATAATCATTATTAAAAGGAATATACAAATCAATGAAATCCCATGGACTGCTTTCTATCTCTTGTTTGGTCATGAACTTGTAACTCACTTAACTTCTCCCTTAAGAATTTGGATGTTATATCACTTGGTATATAAATGTTTAGTATTGATACTACTTCATTATCAATGGAACTTTTAGCAAGATGTTGTTTCCTTCCTTATCTTTTTAGTTTGTGTCTATTTTTGCTTTTGCTTTGTCTGAGATCAGGATTGCTACCCCTATTGTTTTTTTTTCCCCTTCAACTGAAGCGTAATAGATTCTCCTCCACTGCCTTAGCTTTACTCTCTCTGTGTCTCTCTGCTTCAAGTGTGTTTCTTGTAAACAACATATTGTAGGATATTTTTTTATTCACTATGTTATCTGTTTTCATTTTATGGAAGAGTTCATCCTATTTTCATTAATAGTTATGATTACTTACTTCATTTCCCTAGCTCTATTTTTCTTGCTGTTTGTCTTCTCTCTCCTTTCACCATTTCTATCCTCAACAGTGTTTTGCTTCTGTCTACCACCTCCTCAAGTCTACCCTCCCTTCTGTTAGTCTCCCCTGCCCTTATACTTAATCTCCTCTCCTACTTTCCTGTCAGGTGAGATAGATTTCTATATCCTTCTTTGAGCCAATACCCAAAAGAGTGAGGATCAAGCAATGCCCCTCACCCACCCTCCCATTTTTTCTCTACACACCTCTTCTTGTAAAATAATTTACGCCATTCTACCTCTCCCTTCCTTCTCTACCCCGTGTACTCCTTTTTCATTCCTTCATTATTATTTATGTTATTCCCTTAAATTCACTTTATACCCATTCATTCTAGGTATATTCTTTCTCGCTGTTAGTCGTACAATTTTTAATAATTACATATATCACCTTCCCACAAAGGGATGTAAATATTTCAGCCCCATTGAATCCCTTGTATTCTCTGTTCCCTTCTTACCTTTTTTAGGCTTCTCTTGGGGCTTGATATTGAAGATCAAATTTTTCATTCAATTCTGGTCTTCTCATTATGAAAGCTTGACATTCTTCTCTTCACTGAATGACCATTTTCCTCCTTGAAGTATTATGCTCAATTTTACCAGGCAAGTGATTCCTGGTTGTATAGCTCCATGGCCTTCTGGAATATCTTTTTACATGATGTTCAGTCTTTTACCATTGCAATTGCTAAGTCCTGAGTAATCCTGATTGTCACTCCCTGATATTTGAATTGTTTCTTTTTGGCTACTTGAAGTACTTTTTCCTTGACCTGATAATTCTGTAATTTGTCTGTTATGTTCCTTGGAGTTTTTATCGTGGGATCCTTTTTCTGAGGTGATCAGTGCTTCTTTCAATGCCTATTTTGCCCTTGAGTTCTAGGATATTGGGGAAGTTTTCCTTGATAATTTCTTCAAAGATACCATCCAGGTCCTCCATTTGATTACGGCTTTCAGGTAGTCCAATGACTCTGACATTGTCTCCCCTGGATCCATTTTCCAGGTCAGTTGTTTTTCCAATGAATTACATTTTCATTAAATTTTCAAATTACATTTTCATCTATTTTCTTTTTTTTAATTGATTCTTGATGTCTCATGGAGTCATGAGCTTCTACTTGGCCAATTCTAACTTTTAAGGAATTATTTTCCTTAGCTTTTGTACTTCCTTTTCCATTTGGCCAGTTGTACTCTATAAGGAATCATTTTCTTCAGTAGATTTTTGTATCTCCCTTTCAACTTGACCAATTTATTTTAAAGCAGTTTTTTTTTCTGAGCTATTCACTCTTTTTTTTTTCATAATTCTCTTGTATTACTCTCCCTATTTTTTTTTCTTTTACTTCTTTTATAAGGGTTTTAAACTCCCTTTTGAGCTCTTCCATGAGTTCTTTCTGGGCTTGAGACCACTTCCCATTTTTCTTTGGGGTTTTGCCCATAGATGTTTTGACATTGTTTTCCTCTTCGGATTTGTGTCTTTATCTTCCTTTTCACCATAATAACTTTCTATGATCAGACTCTTTTTGTCTTTGCTCATTTTTTGGCCTTTTTTTCCTTTCTTTTACATTTGAGCTCTGCTCCCTGGGTAGAAGGGACATTATCTCAGACTTCTTGTTCCAGGGTCTGCATCCTTGACTTTTTACGTGGTGCTGCACTGATGTTGCCCTGAGGCTTATTGGAAGTCCTTGTCGTTTTTGCTGGACTGAGGAAGTGTGGTGGTGGGGTAGCTAACGCTTCTGGAACTTTTAGGTGTCTGGAAGCTTACCTAGTGTTCAGTTGGCGCCTAGTTCTTTTCTCTGCCATGTGCTGAGGCCTGTGGGATGTTTCTGCGTTTCACTGGGAATTACACATGGTTGTCTGGCTATAGGAGGCTGCTTATTGGCCTGGAGCTATGTTGAAGCACATGAAAGTTCTCAGAGCTGGAGTCTTCTAATTCCCAGCTATACTAAATCATGTGATGGGTTCTAGTGTTGGCATTTGCCTGATGCACTGCACCTTCAGTATCTCCCACTGGTTTGCTGAGGTGGCGCTTGATGCTGACATGCTGCGAAACTTCCTGGCCTGGGCTGTGCTCCCCTTTTACCCAAGTGATTCAGACCTTTCTTGCTAAACTTTCTCAGTCTTAATAGATTGTTTCACCCCATATGTTTGAGAGTTCTGTTGTTCAAGGATTTGTTTTGCAGTGCTATTTTATGGTTGTTTGGAGTGAATGTGAGACAGTTCCAACAATTTGCTACTTACACCACCATATTGGCTCCCAGAGGTCCCTCAATCTTATTTTCTTAAAAACAAACAAAAAAAATACAAATGAAAATAGACTCACTTCTGAAGAGTCCTCTCCTAAAAGCAGCTCAAACATTATCTCATAATAACAGTTAGCATTTGTATGACACTTGAAGATTTGAAAAGAGCTTTACAAATGCTATTTATTTTTATCCTCACAATAACCTTGGGAAGTAGGTGTTATTATTATCCTCATTTTATAGATGAAGGTACTGAGGCAAACCAAATGACTTTCCCAGGGTCATCACACAGCTAAGTGTAGCTAAGGCAGAATTTGAACTTAAATCTACAGGACTACAGGTCTTAGAGTGTAACTACTAAGCTAACTTTCAAACTTTGTGATATTCCCTTGTTATCTAGAACAATGCCATGTGAAATTTTTCATTTCAGAGGGAAAGATTAAAGAATGTAAGCTCTTTTGAAGAAAGACATAATTGTATTTTTTTTTTTTAATTCCTAGTGCCTCGCACCGTGAATGTTTATTCAATTGAGTGTAAAGCTCAGTGATGGAAGGGACTGGACTAGTTAACTTCCAAATTCTTCCCCAACTATGAATCATACTAGGCAGTCAAGTTTTAAATTGAGTCTTTTTGATCCCAAGTCTAGTGCTTGCTTTACATTAAGAAATTAGGCTGTGAGAGAAGGGTGGGCTGAGGTATTTGTAAACCACTTAACACAGTGCTGAATGGTTGCCTAATAAATACTTACTCCTTTGTCTTTACTTCCTCACTTCCTTTCCCCTAAATCCATTCTTTTCTATAGGACAATGCATAGCAAATTTTATCATGTTTGTAATTGCTGCTATTTTTAAATTGCTTTATTTCTGTTGTTTGTGCGTTTGCTTCCACTTTCTCCTAAAATTTTGGGTGGACAGTGGGGAGAATGTTTTCTTTAGTTGTTTTGTCATTAATGAAATTTCATTTTAGTATTTTTTTTAAGATAAACAACTGTGAACACTCTGGATAACAAAGCAGTAACAGGCTTGATATTGATAAAACTTCTTCTTGGCCCATTCCTTTCATTTATTTCGTTCAAATATTTATAAACTATTGTCACATTTTTCATGTGTTTTTGTTACTGACTGTGAAGGAGGGGAAAAGAGAGTCTAAGAAAACAAAGGCACAAAGAGCTCTGATAAGTGATCCAGAATCAAGCAGTTCCTGACAGATCTCTGATTAGAACCCTCTGAGGTCCATTCAGTAGTTTTGTCATATCCTCTTTTATGCCTTAAGGCTTCTTCAGAGTTAGCTTCAGGTGGAAATGTTTTCAAGCTGACAACCCTGACCAAATGCACTATATTAATGATGTCAGATCCTCCCATGAAACTGACCCTGAATAAAATCAGTGATACATCTCTGATGACTTGCTAGTTAGTCTAGTAAATTGCCAAAAGGGAGTCATGTGAAGGTTAGTGCAATCCAGCCAGAGAGAATCTCAGAATTCCAGGACTAGAAATGAGCTGAGATATTCTACCTAAAATCTTCCTATTTTTACACACTGGAAAACCAAGGATTAAAAAAAGTCAGGTGTAGCAGAAAGAGCACTAGATTTGAATTCTCAATAGCTTATTTAAAGGCTTGGCTCATTTTGTTGTTCATTCATTTTGGTCTTATCCAGCTCTTCACAATTACATATGGGATTTTCTTTGCAAAGATACTGGAGTGGTTTGCCCTTTTGTTATTTAGTTCATTTTATAGATGAGGAAATTTAGGTAAACAAGGTCAAGTAACTTTCCTAGGGTCACACACTAAATATTTCAAGCCACACTGAACTCAAATCATCCTGACTCCAGACCCAGGGCTCTATTTACTGTACCACCTAGCTGCCCAAATCCTGACTGATGCTTTGTGGTTTTAGGACCCCTGAATACTTCTATCCATTTTCTCTGTGTCTCTCTCTGTCTTTCTTTGCCCCTGTTCTGTCTGCCTGTCTCTCACTCTCCCTTCTATATTTTTTTATATAGGTACATGTACGTAAGGTAACATTGAAACACAGAAAATCAGTCTCACAGTCAGTAACACCTGGGTTAAAGACCTATCTCAGTCACATGCTAGTGGTCTTACCACGGGCAAGTCATGTAATCACCCAGGTAACGCTAAGATTTTTCAGTTATAAGCAAGTTGCTGATCTCCATCATGAGGAGGGAGTTCTCTCTATATTTATTATTTTCATCATTATTTTCATTATCACCATCATCTTCAGTCAGCATCATTATCATCATCATCATCACCATCAAAATAATCATCTTACCCAACATCGCAGTTGATGTTGGATTTTGCACTCTGGTCACCTAATACTTTTGTAGTGTTCTACTGCATCAAATCACTATTTAAACTCTTTGAAATGAAGCTAAATCTGAATAAGACCTGAGTGCTTCTCTACACAGCTAGGTATAAACACATTCATTATATCATTAATCCTCTGTATTCAATAGAAAGCATGTGGACCTCCATGATATTTATGCACATGAGCAGCTGGAAGTATGATTAATTTGAGCCATTGTTGCAAACTATTGGACAAGGATTAATCAATTTATGGTTTCAGGGGATTTTTTCGGATAAGAAAAAGCTTTAATAAATACAGTTTTAAGAGCTGGGCTAGAATTCAGAATAGCAACAAGGACCTTTTTCTCATTTTTTTCTTTTTTTAAAACAATTTGCTTTTCTAGAAGCAATTCACTATTTTAAAGAATAAAAATCTCATTATTGTTTTCAATTTAATCTTTACCTTAATGAATAGCTATAGAAGATGTATTCAATCAGTTGTAGAATGCCATGAAAATGAACTACAGATCAAGCAGCTTCCCTACTGTGTATAATCTGTTGGGAATATACAATTTCCTTCAATTTTGATAGAGCATAGGCATCTTTAATTAAATATACCAGAGAATTTTATGAACCAGGAATCATTCTGGATGTACTTTTAAAATTATTAATAAACAATAATATAATATAAGAAGTCAGTATGATGATTTCATTTGGTATCTAAACATGGGGATTTTTTTCAGAGGAAGACACTTATTTTAGGTAGATAAGTTCAGTGGCTTCCAGGTTCCTGTTTTTCTTCCCCACTCTCCAAGATTAAGCAAAAGGATGGTAAGGCATAGCAACTAAAACTAGGAAATTTGTTTGTTTGTTTTTTTTCAAGGGAACAGTAACCTAGCAGATCTAAGACGGCAAACATAGAGAGATGTTCTGGAGGATTGATGATCTAATGCCACTTCTTATAAAACAAATTATCTTGGGGTTCCCACTGAAACCAGTATGTTCCCTTCCTCCTCCCCTTCTATTCCCAGATGTGGCAATGAATTTTAACTACAACTCGGAAGAGGTGACTAGTTAAAAATCAGAGGGGATGACATTAATCTGCATGTCATGATTTGGCTGGCTAGCAAGGAGACCTGGGTGAATGGATGGGCCTGTCTCTTTTAATTTTTTAGATAATCAAGTCATGATATACAAATAAGCATAGAACATATGATTATTTCCTGTACTCACAATTCACTCAAATTTGGTGGTCATGCAAAGAGCCATAGCCTAAGAGACAGAACACAGTTATTAGCGATAGGACATGTCTCACTTTCTGATTGAAACAAAATACCAAACTGTCTTGCTTTCTATATTTACCTTTTTTTTTTGTAAATTTCATTGTGATAAGCAAATTCAAACATTTCAGTATGCAAAAAAACACTAAAAATACTTTAAATCTTCACAACAGTAATGACATTAATTCAGATTTATAGATCTTTGGATTTTATAAAGTGCACTCCTTATTACAAACCTGGAATGTAGATATTTCCATATATTTTTACCTTCATTGTATAGTTGAGGGAACCAAAAACAAAGTGAAATGCAGAAGATTACACCAGGGTCACATAAAATTCTAGCCTAGACCACCTGTCTCCAAATGCAAATATTCTTTTAATTATATTATGCTCCCTTTTTTCAGCTAGAGACAAATCTATTGTCTCAGAGATTAATTAATTGGTTCACAATGCCACAAGGCAGGTAGAGAGCACAATAAATTTGGAGTAAGGACACAAATGCAAATTTCCTCACTGAGCAAGTGATTGGACAAGTCATTTACCCAAGGTCTGCTCAGTTTCCTTATCCCTGAATGGGCGATAATAATAGCATTTACCTTTCAGGGTTGTTGTGAGGATAAAATTAGATGATATTTGTAAAGCATTTTGTAGACCTTAAAGAACAATGTAAGTAATATTATTATAATTGCCACCAGCATTATTATTATAATTGACCCTTCACCCTTTTCAAGCAAGTGGAGACAGTATGGTAGAAACAACGCCAGACTATGAAAAAGAGCTGGCACTGTATAGCTTAATACCTAGAATTCTAGTATTTTACTTTAAAGTTTGGGATTTGTCATTAGCACAAGTTCAAAGTTGCTTCTTCTAGTTACCTTTTTCCTTCTTTTTATTTTGAGAACAATTCAAACCGCATTCTTTAGAAATTGTTCTTTTGAAAGGAGATACAGATATTATGTCTCTTTATGCTTTTATAAAGTGTGAAAAATTTCAGTTTGCAAAATGTGCTTTTCAGTCTTTGTTTTGTGGTCTAACTGCCATCCAATGTCCATGCTGTAGTTCTCAACTAAAAGAAAGAAACACACAAATATGACACTGGTGTGAGCAGTTCCTTTTATTCCTCATACTCTAAACAGAAATCACAAGGAAATGAGGAGTTAAAAATGAGTAAGAGAGCCTCAGTAAATTAACTTCATTGGTGTCTGTGCTCTTTTGAACTTTGACCTATCTTTGTAAATGGAGAATGGTCATATGGATAATCCAGAAGAATAAATATTAAAAAGCCATAACTTCTTGGTTTCAGGATATATCATGAAATCTCCACAATCTAGAAGATTTAATTAATTAATTAAACCTAGATTTAATTGTCCAGCAAAAGGGATTTTTCATGGTCCAAGTTCAATACCACTTTTATGTAGAATTATCCAGGCAGAACCAGAGGACCTTTGATATTAAAGTATTATGGTGGCTAAAACATTATGATCTTACTTTTAAAAAATATTTATTCATTCCATTGGATAGAATTTCCTTTAACCTAGGATGGTATCTAAACTTATCTTTAGCACTATTTCTTTCTTTTTTTTTTTTTAAAGCAATCGGGGTTAAGTAACTTGCTCAAGGTTACATGGCCAGTTATTTCTGGGTGTGGTGTTGAGTGTCTGAGCCCGGGATTCAATCTCCAGGTCATCCCAACACTGGAGACAGTGCTCTTACTCTCTGTGCTACCTGGCCACCCCTTTAGCACTATTTCTAATCTAAATATTTATCATATATTGAATAGGAAGACACCTATATAATGATTTGAGGTCCCCTCTATCTAGTGTAAAAAATATCTTCTCTTTTTGTTGTTGTTGTTTTGTTAGGGTGTCTACTGAATTCACTGGGGGCTGGAGTAGGAGTGGGATGTAGTTTAAGACATGGTCTGCACAACATCCCTCATAAAATATAATTACTTAAAATATCATTTCCATAGAGGTAGAGTAGGTAGAAGCAGAACAATCTCCCTGCAAAACTACTCCAACATCATTCAAAGAAGAATGCTAGAGTGAGAAGTGGATTAGCAAACTGAAGAAAAATTACAGTGGATCATCATTCCAGCTCAAGATAAAAAAGTCAACTTATATTTAAGTGACTAGTCAGGAATTGGGAAACAGAGATAAGCTGGGATCATGGACTCAGTATCTAGAGTTCAAGGATAGGCCAGCAATGCAGGAACTCCCAAAGCTAATCCCAGAGTGTGTCACCAATAATAGTCTAGGAAAAGGGGTTTAGCAGTGACTCCATGCTCAAATCCCCCACCTCAGAGCTGCTCATCACAGATTTTAAACTTGGTTCATCATCCAGGAAAGAAATTCAGTGAGAAGTATCAATAACTCAGCCTCATAAGAACTCCTAGCTAGGCAAGTCATACTGGATTGCCCTGACCAGATTTCTTGAAGAATGACTTTAAAAACAAACGTAAAGAGCTAAGAGGTCAGCCATGTCTTAGACACATATTCAGAAGAGGTCAATAACACTAAAATACCTACAAGCAGAGTTTCAAATAAAAACACAACTTAAACAGAAAATCAATTAGAATTTCTAGGAGGAAATATGATTGAGGGGTTTTATGAGGTGAGATTGGTATTATAAATTCAATGAGGCAGTAGAAGGAAAAATTGGAAAGGAAACAAGAACTGTGAAGAGACTTGGAAAGGTATTTGGCGGCTAATTGCAAAAGGTCCAAAACCTTACCCAAGTAAAAGACTCTCTGAAAATTAGACAAAACAAACATTAAATACCCTACAAAACAATAGGAAATATTAAAACAAAGTCAAAGATTGAAAAAAATATGCTAATAGAAAAAAATTACCTAGAATACAGATTAGTAGAACTAACTATACATATATACATATGGGTATATATATATATACATATATATGTATATATGAAAACTGTACAGATACATTGTATCCAAATAACAAATAAGAGTTGAAAAAATCCACCAGTTACCAACTACAAGAAACGTCAAAAGATAAACTCAGGTATTCACAGTGCAAATCCAGAACTTCCAAGTCAAAGAAAAAACATTATAAGCAACTAGAAAGACAGAATTTAAGTACATAGAAACTACAGTCAGGATTAGATTTAGCATTTACTAAAATAAAGGAAAACAAAGCATGGAATGTGATATTCCAGAAGGCAAAAGATCAAGGCTACAACCCAGAAAAACTTGGCCAGCAGAAGTGAGTATAATTCTACAAGTGAAAAGAAAAAGATTTTTAATGAAATAGAAGACTACTCAGCAGTCTTGATTAAAAAAGCTTAGTAAAAACCTTTCAAATACAGAGGAATAAAGTGAAACATAAGAAACAAATATATAAATACAAGTGATCAATCAGAAAAGATTTTATTCAGGTTCCTGCATCTACATCCTAATGAGAAAGGTGGTGAGGATAATACAACATAACCTAAAAATTTCTGATGCCATCAGGGGTATAGACAGACTCAATTAATATGGAGGGCTTATGTTTTAATGATCTTAGAAGAAAAAGAGAGGGGAAAATTACACTAAGGATTAAAAGAGAAGACAAGGAGAGATTCTTTTTTCAGATTCTTTTGCAGTTACTCTCATTTCTTTTCCCAGTTTTTCTTCTATTTCTCTAATTTGTTTTTTAAAATATTTTTAAGCTCTTCTAGGAATTCTTTTTTTTTTATTTTAGTTTTCAACATTCACTTCCAAAAGATTTTGTGTTCTACTGTGTGTATGCTTTGGCCCAGCAATACCACTTCTATATCTGTATCCCAAAAAGATCATAAAATGGGAAAAGGACCCACATGTACAAAAATATTAACGACAGCTCTTTTTGTAGTGTCAAAGAATTGGAAATTAGGGGATGTACATCAATTGGGGAATGGCTGAACAAGTTGTGGTAAATGAATGTAATGGAACACTATTTTGCTATAAGAAACGATGAGCATACAGATTTCAGACAAACGTGGAAAGACTTAAATGAACTGATGCTGAATGAAATGAGCAAAACCAGAAAAAACACTGTACAGATAACAACCACATTGTGAGATGAATGGCTTTGGTAGACTTAGCTCTTTTCAATAATGCAAGGATATAAGACAACTCCAAAAGACTCACAATGGAAAATACTGTCCACATCCAGAGAAAGAACTTGGAGCCTGAATGCAGATTGAAGCATACTATTTGTTCTCCTTTCCTTTTGGTGTTTTGTTTTGTCTCTTCTTTCTTGTGATTCCTCCCATTAGTTCTTATTCTTTGTATTGTAACTAATGTGAAAATATGTTTAATATCAGTGTATAAGTGGAACCTATATCAGATGACAGCATGCCATCTTGGGAAGGGAGGTGTAGAAAATTTAAAACTCAAAATCTTATGGAAGTGAATGCTGAAAACTAAAAATAAATCAATTATATATAAAGAAGAAGATTCTAAGTTTTATTTTTTTTCCTTTCCCTCCCTTTCCTCCTCACCAAGAAGGCATGCAATCTGATAAAGGCTCTACATATACATTCACATCAAACATATTTTCAAATTAGTTACATTGTAAAGAAGAATTAGAACCAGGGGGAGAAATCACAAGAAAGAAGAAGCAAAATAAAGCAAAAGAGAGCAAATAGTTTGCTTCAATCTACATTAAGACTCCATAGCTCTTTTTTCTGGATGCGGACAGCATTTTTCATCATGAGTCTTTTACAATTGTCTTAAATTCTTGCATTGCTGAGAAGAACTAAATCAATCAAAGTCAGTCATCATATAGTATTACTGTTAGTGCGTATAATATTCTCCTGGTTCTGCTTGCTTCACTCAGCATCAGCTCATGTAAGTCCAGGTTTGTTTGTAGTCTGCTTGGTCATCATTTCTTATGGAACAATATTATGACATTACCTGTTAATATTCCACGATTTGTTTAGCCATTCCACAATTGATTGGCATCCCCTCAATTTCCAATTCTTGGTCACAACACAAAGAGCTGCTATAAATATTTTTGTACATTTGGGTCCTTTCTATTTTTATGTTATCTTTGGTATATAAGCCTTCTAGGAATTCTTTTTTGTTCTAAAACCAAATTACATTTTTCTTTGAAGCTTTATGTATAGCCATTTTTGATACTATTGTCCCTTTCTAAGTTTATAACTTGATTTTCTAAACCCCCATGCTAATTCTCTTTATTCAAGTTCTTTTTTGGGGGGGGGGTTGCTCTTTTTTTTCTGCTTTTTTGTGACAGTGCTTTTATGTGAGAATTGGGTTCTGGTTGGTGCTATACTTTCTCAAGATTTTTCTGCTGGTCCTCTGGGTCTTACTGCTGGTATTCACTGGGTTTCAGGGCTTGGCTGCTTTCTTTCTCTGGAGGGTAGCTTTTCCTTGTGGCTTGGGGAGAGGGGTCACTGTTGGTTTTCCCTGAATGTGGGTTTTAGCTGCTGGTCTGCTCCAGGGGTGTGGACTTGCTACTGAGTTGTCATGGTAACAGAATCTTAAATCTTTCAAGAAGAAACCTGTCTTTTGCAAATAAGGAACTAAGGTCTAGAGAGGCAGATTTGTCCAGAGTCACACAGCTTCACACAAGAATCTGAGGCAGAATCTTAAACCAGATCTTCCTTATTACAAGTCCTACTTCCTATCCACAGTGTCATTCTGAGATATACCCTCATACTTGTGTCACAGAGGTTGATCAAGAGAGCTATTGAACAATTTTATGAGCTGCCACAATCAACTTGTTAAAAATATAACACATTAGTGCTTTAAAAGTAATTATTAACTGACATGATTTCAAGGGGTAGACCCAAGCTTCCTAGAGCTATGCTATTCACCAGTGCCCACCAAATGAAAGACTTACAAGGGCTGACCTTGATACTAGTTGTCATGACCCCAGAATGGTGATGTTCTCTCTTTGACTTCCATCTAACCCCAAGAAAACTCTACGTAAATCATTCAGCCAGAGCTTAGGTATGTATTCTCACTAGATCTCTATAAATCTGTGGAAGTATCTCCATCCCACAAAGATAGTGTATAACACAGGTATCGATTTTGGGGGCTTCCATCTTGGATAAAACGACTGGGTATGTCCTAGAAGTACAGCCAAGGCTTAGGACCAAGCAAAATAAGGATTCCCAGGGTAGCTCCAGGGACAGAGTGCATCTTAGGCAGGAAGGGATCTGAAATGAAGCCTGGAGTGGAGTCAAGTGCAGATGGCAAGGCTTGAGATGTCCTGGAAGTATGCAAGCTCATATAGTTGATTGAAGCATTCATCACATTGACAGGCACTCTTCTGATTAAATTCTGCTACTTATGCCTTTCCTTCACATCTAGCTGTAATTAGGTAAATAAGAAACATTCCAATGGTGAGGGGGAGGGACTGGAAGTTTTTATTCAATCACAGATTTGTATTTCTCAATGGGATTCTGTTGCCATGCAATGTAATTTAATACTGATTGATATAACTCCTGAAAATCTGCAGAGGATTTTCTTTACACAGATTTGCTCATTCCAGCTTCACAATGACCCATTGAGGCAACTACTGCAGTGTCCTCAATTTTATAGGTGAAGAAACAGTATCAGAGAAGTTAAGGGACTTTCCTATGTTCTCAGAGCTAGTATAGAAGGCAAAATTTGAACTTTTTCTTGACTCCAAGTTCATCATTTTATCCATTATACCAAACTAGCTGTGAGCACTTATCATTACTGTTTATAGCCCAAATAATTTCACTGCCTTATTTAATATAGTGAATACTGGCTTATCCTTCTCTCCATGTATATGTAGTGATGCCAGTGCCCTTTAGAGTTGGGGTTCATGCCCACCCTATCACCTGCCTACTAAAGTGGGAAGGAAGATACGCATTAGCTCCATTATGTTCTCTGGGTCTTTCACTCAGGAAATGAGATGCTGTTTATTGTCAGAAAAATGTTGAAGGGCAAAGAAACTTAGTGCTGACTGATGCTCCCTTTCTATTTGTCATGCCAGCTCCCTTTTATACATAAATTCCCCAGACATGTTCCAATTGCTTTTCTTCATCCAGGTGCAAGAGTTATTTCTACAGTACTCAGTCTAGAATGGGGAAAAGCATTCAGCTGAAAATCAGAAGACTTCTAAGGTCTAGTCCCAATACAAGTCTGAGTATCTATGTGGCCTGGGAAAACACTGAACCTTTCTTGTTCTTCTGGTCCCTTATCTATAGAAAGAAGAAAAATAACACCCCACTCTGCTTCCCTTTCAATTGATACCAGAAGCATAAAACTTATTTTTATATGTGGCAACACTTTAACAATATATATGATTTTTTTTCAAAAAGCATTTTCTCTACCAGATTTAAATCTTGCTTAAAGTTATTTTTTTCCAAAATAAGAGTCCTATTAGTAAATATTTCATTCACTGGAGGGGGAGACAGAAGATTCAGATTTTAGTTTAAGTTCAGACAACAACTTACTACCCAATCAATTTTGGACATGTTACTTTCATTAGTCCCCACTCTCCGCATCTGTAAAATAAGAGATAAAAATTCTAAGGTCCCTTTCATCTCTGTTAGCAAGAGATAATGTCTCTTAAGTCTTTCAAAGTATGAAAAGAACTTTCCTCACAACAACTTTGAGAGGCAGATAATACAGGTTTTATTATCTTGATTTTACAGATGAGGAAATTGAGGTGAAGTGATTGACTGGTCATCTTCTAGACATTGAATGTCAGAGTCAGAATTTGAAATCAGATAAGTAAACAAGCCTTTGTCAAATGCCTACTATGTGCTTCGTACTCTGTTACGTGATGGGGACACAAAGCCAAGAGTAAAAATATCTTCTGCCCTCAAGAATCCAAGGGTAGACAAAATGTACATATTTAGGTATATGTGAAATCTACACAAAATGATATAAGTTTATTTGTAGAGGAAGGGGATTAGTAGTTAAAGGGAATCAGGAGTGGCTTCATATAGAACATGGGTTCTTAACCCATAATCTGTGGGCCTCTATCTATGGAAAGATTTCAAGGGATATATGTGCAGTTGAGTGGGAAAAGATGTCTTACATTTTTCACTAAATCCTACCTGAAACTATACATTTTATTCAACAAAAAATATTCTGATAAGAGATCCATAGGTCTCACCTGATTGTCAAAGGATTCCCATCCAAAAATCAAACAGCTAACTAAAAACAGTTAAGAACTCTTGGTATAGAAAGTGTCACCTGAGCTGAGTGTGGAAGCCTGATTCTTTTCCCCATTTTTTCCCAATTTTCCAGCAGTTCCATGATCTAATTCTAATGTACTAGAATAGATAATAATATCTAACTTTAACTTGGAAGCTCTTAAAATATCACATTTGGGTTTCCTGGGTTCCTTTGCAAAGGGTATTTATCCCCTTCTGTGTGTCTGTGGAATTTTCCTTGTCAATGTGTATATGGATAGGTTTTTTTTCTCTATTTGTGATTCTGAAAAAAAAACAAACAAACTTTTACAAACTCTGCCCTTAGCTCCCATTTCTCTATTTTAATTTCACCTGGGCTTACCCAGATAGCTAATCCTCTCATATTCTATTTCCCTTGCCACACTTTGAATGGATCTGGAAAAAGAGAGTTGGAAGGGACCTTAGAAATAACTTAGCCCAACCCTCTCATTTTGTGGATGAGGAAACTAAAGTTCCAAGAAGAAAAATAACTTTATCAAGGCCCCATAGAGAGTAAGCAGGAGAAGCAAAATTTCAACCCAAGTCCTCTAGTCCTAAATCTATTTTTTTTTACTGTATTATCATTAGCTCTAAAATATAACTTACTACTAAAGTTTCAAGTAGCTCTGTCTTCTAAAGCTATTTGAATATGAGTAGAAGAAAAAAAAATTAAGCCAAATGCATGCCACTGTAACTGTGGAATTTCAGACAATGGCAAGCCGGTGATTGAAATATTTAATGAGAGATAGTTGAATCTTGCTACTGCCTGCAAAAAAATCATGTCACAAAGGTGGCTGCTTGCTTTACCAGTGGAAGAGAATGTCTCAGATGGAGATAAATGCTTGAATGGTGCTAAAAGCATCTCAACTACCAGAACAGCAGTCAATTAATTTTCTCTTCCCCTCAATTTGGTATCTTATCTTAAGCTGTTTATTTTCTTTTTTCTTTATAGATTTAGCGTCCTCTATTATGAAAGGATACAAGTGATTTCCTAACAGAAAAAAGTAACTGAGAATCTTTAGCCTAATCTGAGATGTGTATGATTTTGTGAAGACATTTTATCTAATGTTGACTTCTAGTCCCTTCTAGTTTCAAATTGAACAGCTAGAGGGCATGGTGGCTATTCATGGTGCCTTACCTAGAATTGTGGATTCTAGAGAAATGGTGGAATAAGCCCACATGGAAAGGATAAATATTTGCAAGTGACAACATGATTTTCCTTAAACTCAGATCTGACAGTGTTGCCCTTCCATGTAGTAAATTCCAGTTCCCTTTATGATAAAGTATTAACCCTTTGTTGGGCTATTAAAGCCTTTTGCAATCTGTTTCCTTCCTTACTTCCTTCCTTCCTTCCTTCCTTCCTTCCTTCCTTCCTTCCTTCCTT
>NW_027187325.1:4132633-4165283 GCF_028583685.1 Petaurus breviceps papuanus | reverse complement strand
AGAGAGAGAGAGAGAGAGAGAGAGAGAGAGAGAGAGAGAGAGAGAGAAAGAAGTATATTTGCATGTATATGATGGCTTTAAATGTCAAAGGACAGTATGTTAGAATGGAAACAATGGTCAATTTGAAAACAGAAGACAGGTTCAAATCTTTTTTCTGCCACTTAGAATATGTGTGACTAAGCAAATCACCTAACCTTTCTGTGCTTCACTTGCCTAATGCACCAAAAGACTAGGTAATTGCTAAGGTCCTTTCTACTTCTAAGTGTATAATCCTTGTAAAGCACAGACGAATGAGAATTTTTAAGCATTGGACTTGGAAAACGTGGACTCGGGTCCCAACTGTGCAACTTTTCCACTAACCAGCTTTGTGATATTGGGCAAGTGCTTTACTTTTCTTTGTAATCAATATATAAACAAAACAATATGCCTAAAAAAGTTGTTGTGAGCAAAATACTCGGTAAACTATAAAGCATTATAAAATGTTACCTCTTCTTACTGAGTCATATACCCCACTACAAAGTTGTTTACCCTTTTAGGAAGTGTTCTTTATAATGAGTTAAAATAAATTTTGACTACTGCTAAAGAATCATAACTTTTAAATTAATCTTGTTCAATAAATTCAACAAATACATATTAAGTGCCTATTATGTCCATACACAGTACTGTACTAGAGGTTAGGAGTACTTAGACAAAAACAAGACAATTATCTTTGCAGCGTTTATGTACTATAGGTGAGGAAACTTGGGTAAATAATATTAAAAGTCTAGTTATATTTCAGTTACACAAAAAAGAAGGCAACACAGACATGCCTCATGCCTACTTGGCCAGCAGAGAGAAGTAGAAATATTTTCCCCTACAATTAGTCTGTTAACTGCTCAAGAACTTGGACTGTTTCTCATATGACTGCATCATTCTTTCTACTTCCTTGGGCCCAGGGCCTAGCCTGGGGCTGAGTTTTTAATAGATATATTAAATGCTTAATGAATTCAATTAAACTCAATATTGTTTCTATACTACTTTTTCTAAATGAACTGGTAAGAATCTGTATTACTCCGTCTTCATTCTGAAATACTGCAAACTCCTTTACAATTAGAGTTGTTTCTTTCCTATCTTTAGGTACCCAGATGTTCAACAAATGTCTATTGAATTGAATTAAATCCTTTGTGTTCAATAAATGTTTGCTTAATCCACATGTCAGCTACTAACTATTTAAAGGAAGGAAAAAAAAGAAAGTGAACAGGAATTAAATTTATGTAGATTGAATAAGGAGAATTACTTCCTCTTTTGGGCATTTCTCAACAGGTAACTAGGGGCAAGGTATTACTAAGTTAATCGGGACTTTTTTTCCTTGTAGACTTTTTCAGGAAACACCAATGCTGACAGTATTGTGCACCACAAATTCTTACACTCAGTGAAAGCCCGATTCATCAGATTTGTTCCAATGGAATGGAATCCAAATGGAAAGATAGGCATGAGGGTGGAGGCCTATGGATGCTCATATAGTAAGTATCTATTGATAACATATTGTGACTTATACATGCAAATGAGTGCTGACTAAGTGGTCTGTCTCCAAGTTAGTCATGGCTTATCCCTGAAATTCCCTGTATTTAATGAGGTAACCGAATCTTTTTAGTCACTCAACACTGCAATCTTATTCTTTCTTTCTTACATCCAATCAACTGTCAAGTTCTGTTGATTCTATTCATACAACATCTCTCACCTATGTTCTCTTCTTTCTACTCACACAAAAATCTACCTAGTTCAGGCTTTTATCACCTCTAAAATAGACCATTACAGTAGCTTTAAAAATATTTCCCTGCATCTAATATATGCTTAACATCATAACACCTTATAATTGTAAGAACTTATTCAATGTTTCATGAATTGAGCCGATTCTGTACTCTGTACTCTCACTCTCTGTCTCTCTCTGTCTCTTTCTCTGTCTGTCTGTCTCTCTGTGTCTCTATCTCTCTTTCCCTATCTCTCTGTCCCTTCTTCTCTCTCTTCCTCCCTTTCCTCTTCTCCATCTCCCCAGTCAAGATATTCTTGAATTGTCTCAATACTAAATTCGTGCTTGAAAAGCTGGAATGAACAACCAGTGGAACTGCAATTTTGGCCAATGAGAAGGAAATTGAAACTATGGGAAACCACAAATTTCTTACAGAGAAGGAAAGCCTAGTGTAGTTTAATATGTAATATAGAGTTAAAATAAGGAAATTTCAAAAGGTTGGGAAAAGATATGCAAAGTCTCATGGTCTAAAATTTTACAGAGGAAGTCAACCTAAAGACATAGGAAATCCTCAAATTAAATTCTGTAGATACAGACAAAAATAATTTCAATGAGACTGAAAGTAAGAGACTCTAAAGAAACCTGTGGAAATACAAGAAAGTCTTTAACAAACTTACTTGTTTAAACAAAGGGTATATAGAAGGTGAAAGCAATGGCAGATAGTAGAAAAGGAATAAAAGAGCATGACAGTACCCTGTGAGAATTGTGTCAGAAGTGATAGTGTTCAAAAAGGACTGAGCTTGATAATCATTGCTAAGGAGAAAAATAAAAGTAAAATAAAATGGGATGTGTGTGACTTTTAAGCTGTAATGAAGGAAAAAGAAGATTGCAAATAGTATAGGCAATCACCAAGGGTGGATGACAGGAAGACAGATGATAGTGATGAGGTAGAACTACTCAAATATTATTTTGTCTGTTTTCTTTGCTAATGAGAATGAACTTTGACTGGAAAGGACACTAAAAATGCCTAGAAGTTTAGATCTATGATGATTAAGGGAATAATTGGACAGCACCTCAATAATTCCAAGTCACATGACAATGACATGCTTTATACCAGTACTGAAAGATGTGCCATTGTAGTAGAAATTGCTGAATATAAATGAGATTTTGGAAAAGAGGTCACAGGAGAGAAAATACTGCCTTCCCTAGATTTTTATTTTAATGACAAAAGAGTAGAGTCTATATATTATGTGTTAATGAGCTTGACTATGATCCCTAATTAAAAGCAAGAACATTCATGAATATCTGGAAACTGAGTCAGTGATCACAGAGAATAAGTATGGTTTCAAGACCATGTCATGGCATATTAACCACATTAACTTTTATGACATGATTACTGTCCTGATGTATTAGGGGAATCTATAACTATAGGTTGTCTAGATTTCAAGACAACCCTTGATAAAGTCACTGTATCCTTGAGAACAAGAATAAATGGAGTTAGACAAAAATTCATATAGATAGATTCAAAACGAGTTGCATGATCAGGGATTGGATTACTATCAAATTAGAAAACAAAATCTTAAGTAGAATCCCTGAAGATTTTTCCTAGTCCTTCATTGTTTAAAATCTTTATAAGTTATTTGGGTGAAAGCATATTTGGCAGACTTCCTGTGTTTGCAGAACTAGGGATTTCTCGTGCAACTATTTTATTTTGTGATGTCAATGTCTCTAAATTGTGTTGCCTCCAGTACAACTCCGTGTGGGATTGCTTTGGTCTTTCCATGATTCCCAAGTTCATGTTACTAAGTTCAGTTTCCACTTTTTCACAGAGCACATCATGTGCTGAGCTAGTACAGTCATTTTTGTTGTTGTTTCCATTGTCACTGATGGTGAGAACAGATTGTTGGAATGCTTGAATATCAGTTCCGTTTTGTTAGTCTGTTTGTTCTCTTTCCAGTTTCATCATTCATCATAAATTCTATTGTAATGACTGGATTAGTTTAATTTTATAGCAAACTTTCTGCAGTATCAGTTTCCCTTTTACTACTTTTTTTTCTATTTTGTGAATCAATATTTCACATAATATTTTTTCCCATTTTATAGGTCTATACTGCTTATGATCTTTCCCTATCATCTTCTATTGTTTTCCAATACAAACAAGTTTTATACTTGGCTATCATATTACTCTATTTGTCAAGAACCTCAACTATTTTCTGGAAAATAGAGGGTTTTGAGCTTTTTGGACTATGGCTTTAGCTTTACATTGGTTAAACTTCTGTAGGAAAATGGTGCATTTTCTATGTCTTGTCCATATTGATTTTTCACAATCAACAATAGCCATATCTAACATTTATATAGCCCTTTGTGTCAGACACTGTGCTAAGCACTATACAGTTATGATCTCATTGGATTTTCACAACCTCGGGAGATAGATGCTATTATTCCCATTTTACAAATGAGAAAATTGAGACAAAAAGAGGTTAAGTGACTTGCCCAGGGTCACACAGCCAAGTTTCTGAAGCTGGATTTGAACCTAGACCTTTTATACTTTAGGCTCAGCCCTATATCTAGGGTGCCAACTAGGTTCACTTAGCAGATTATTCATATTGATTGGGCTTGTAATTGAATGCAAATAATTTTTTTCATCTGTAACCTTTTTTTCTCTTTTACTATTAATTTTGGCCTTTAATTGTTCAGTGTTCTGAGTAGAAAAATTATTCAGAACTTACTTTCCTGTCAGAAATTATTTATTTCATGTCCTTTAAGTTATTTTGTATATGTATATTATATATGTAATATAAGTTCACGGTGGTGCTAGTTATGGTAAGACTTGAACAACAAACTATCTTTCTTCTTGAAGAAGTTCTTTATGTAATACAGGTGTGCATAGTTAGAAAGTCTTTGGCCTTTATAAATTCTAATTTTTTAATGTAGTTCTCATAATCATCTCTCCATCTTCTCCCCAACTCCAGCCTTCATATTGGAGTCACAGAACCCTTAAAGGGGTTAGGTGACTTGTCTAAGGTAACGCAAAGTAGTAAATGGCAAAACTGAGATCAGAATCTAGGTCCTCTGATTGTAATCCCGTGATCTTTTATTATTAAATAGGAGCTTAAATCTTAGCCCTGATATTGCTCCCTGTGTGACCTTAGACAAATCATTAAAACACTCTGTACCTCAGTTTCTTCATCTGTGAAATGAAGAGGTTCTACCAGACGATCTCTAAGGTCTTTTTTCAATTCTAAAGCTTCTGATCCCAGGAATCCCATGTAGGATTCCTTC
The DNA here is from genome assembly GCF_028583685.1 of Petaurus breviceps papuanus. Classification (NCBI taxonomy): domain Eukaryota; kingdom Metazoa; phylum Chordata; class Mammalia; order Diprotodontia; family Petauridae; genus Petaurus; species Petaurus breviceps. The sequence continues at coordinate 4,160,272 of NW_027187325.1, read as the reverse complement.
ATTTGAATTTCCTTATACTTGAAGAGCTAATTAATTTTAAAAAGCATTATAAATTCTGATATGCTATAATGATCTGTCATGCTTCCCAATCTCATTAAGAGTTACAGGCTTCATTTTATACCTCAGGTTACCTCTTCCCACACAGGCCTGGTACTCCTATATGGTTAATTATTAACAAGTCCTGTCACTTGGAATTCATCAGCAGTGTTGTTAAAATCTCGTTCTGGTCTTCTACCTAAATCTCCTGTCATGCCATGCTTCTACTGTCCCTCTTTGTTGTTCTCATCTAGGGTCATTTGTCAAACATAGTTGAGGCCATAGTATCATAAATTCCATCCCTGGTGTGCTGAGGGCCATCTGGTCCTGTCACAAAAAACCCAAGAAAGTAGTTTATAGATATGCAAAAACTTGGAGAACTGCGAAACCATGTTGGGCATTATAAAAGTATGCGAAGGCTTCTGCAAAAGACTTGACCTTAGAAAATCACTCTGTTTTATCGAAAAGAAATTAAGAGGTGATATAGTTCAGTACCACTTCCTGTTTTACAAATGAGAAAATTGAACCCCAAATATATTAAATGACACACTATGATTTAATGGCAGAATAGAAGTTAAAATGCAAGTACCCATACTGCTTAAATAAATAAGCATAGTACTTATTTAACTACATCTCTCTGGTATGAATATGGTAAAATAATTCAGCAATTCCCTTCAATATAGAACCAAGGATATACTCACATGTCTACTATCAATAGTGCAAGTTTCAATTTTCTTTTGGTTTAGTGAAATCATGAGTTTCTTTTCATGTGACCAATCGATGATCTGAAGAAACTAATTTTGGAATCTAATTCTTAAAAACTAGCCTATATGTTAGTACTAGGTGGAAATGAAGAAATTCCACCTTTATGTATTGCATATGATGAATTGTTTCCACTGTTACTACCTGACCTTACAATTCCCTATGTCCCTAAGCATGCAAAGAGAAGAATGACATCACTATTTTTTCCCACAACCATATAAGCAAACTTGAGTGATTTTTAAAATAACAACAAAATCTGGTTTTATAACTGGGGAGCGCATATTGAAGTTAAACACCTTAAGCAACAGTGACATTCTACACAAATATCATAGTATCATAGAGCTGGAAGGGAAAGGTTTCCCAAGAGTTGTCTAGGCCCAAACCCTCAGTGACAAAAGGATACAAAATTCATGTTGTATGTTTTCGATTTCGGTATTCTTTCTGCTGCCTTTCCTGTATTTTAGCAGCTGAATTTTGTTTTGAATTAATAATTTTTTGAAAATTTTACCAATTTGTAATTGTTCTTTCTCTACCACCATCCAGAACAAAGTTCTAAAATAGAATTAGTAACAAAGGATGCATTATTTCCCCTACATGAATCTGTTCTTATACTGTGGTGGGTTGTTTATTAGTAGTATTTGTATGAAAATTGAATATGAATTCATGAAAAATAACAACTATGAGTTCTAATTCATTTATTGAAACATTTACAATTATTTCAATCAGTAATTCAATGAGATAGAGCTATAAAGCAAGCCCATTATTGATTGGTTAATTAGTGATCAGAAAGAAGAATATCATAACTTTAGTTCAAGGAAATGGAACACTTGAAAGTAATGGTGAAAACAGGATGGATCTGAGGTGGAATTAAAGACTAGGTCATAAGCTGTAAGCAGACTGAGGAAGTACGAAGTTACAGAATGAGAAGACATCAATATGAATATTAGATTGCCTTAGTTTAATGGTAGGATTTGGAGAGAAATAGAAAATGGTGATGCAGGTGTGGAATTCTCTTGAGAAGTGAGGGAAGATGAACTTGATGCTGGTATACAATACACAACATGATTTGTATTGGATGAAAGATCAGAACTGAATGAACCTCAAAAGAAGTTGTTGCAGAGTGATAGTAGTCAAGTGAAGATTCTGTACGTGGTGGCCAGGAGCAAGGAGAATTCAGACTTCCCTCCAGAGCCAGTGTCTTGGGGATGTGATTGAAGTTCCCAGGGAGAGCAAGTGGATAGAAGGAGCGTCCCAGAAACAATTGTAAAAAGATGCCCTCTTTAAGGTAAAAAATGAAAATCTGAGCTAAATCAACAATTTAATATCTAAAGAAAGGAAGAGCAATTAATAAATTTAGCTATTATTCTTAGGTTTATAGGTCTATTTTTAATGTGACTGGATGTTATTTAAGAAAAGCCTTTGACTTTTGTGATTATTGCACATGTAATTGAAAGGGTTGATTACTGGTTTCCCTTTCTTTGAAATATAAAAGTTCAAACTTACTTGTAGAAATGCAAAAAAAAAATCTATTAATCAAGGCAGGAGAAAGCTGTGACTTATCAAAATTAAAGCAAAAAAAAAACCCAAAAAATATCTCATCAGGGAATCTGAAATTAGAACCTATATATATATATATATGTATATATATGTATATATATATATATTTCTCTTTTTTCCCCTGTTATTTTCTCTCCCTTCTCACCCCCAACCCCAGTCCCTTCTTTTCTTCTGATTTTCATCTAATGTGAGAAATAGAAATTATGGATTTTTTTAGAAAAATGACTGTTCTTAGGAGATTTCCAGAATGTCTTTGTAGATACATGCAGTTTGGATAGTTCATTTATAGTCACTGTGACTTTGTGATCAGGTATGGATATGTGGCTGAACTTGTTGGCAGCTGTCCATATCTAAGTTGCACTTGGAAACCTTTGAAGTTTTCAGATTGATTATTAAAATCCAGGATTCTTCTCTGAAAATTTATGATATGAATAGTAATTTTCTTTCTTCTACAATAAGATAGTTTCAACATGTAATCTTATTGAAAAATCATTTTTCCTATGTATGGTTAGACTGTCCAACTGGGACTAATTGTCTCAGGGCAAGTCAGTCCCTTCTCCTGTCAGCTCTGAGCACTGGATGACTAGCCTGTGAGAAAACAGACTTGGTGTCATCTAGTGTCCAAACATGAGATTTTTTCAGTTCACTTGGGGATTTCAGCTTTGCATCTTTTATTCAGTAAGGGCCCTTTTTAACTGGCTTGTTGACAAGCTACCAACATCCATCAAACTTGCCTGACTGTGCCTCTAGAACTCTGTCTTGCTCAAAAAAAACAAGCAGTGACAGCCAGGTCAGCAATTATAGGGCCCAATGGGAAACAGACCATTTCTAGCAATTTTTAGTTCCTCTCAAATGGAAGGAAAACTGTTTCTTTGCTTCTGCTATTCCAGTAGGAGAAGCTGTTGATAATACCTCCATGGACCATGTTGTCTGGAACTAGTCAGTAGGGATCTAGGCAAGGAATCAGTCTTACTCTCTTACCTGTTTTCTAGGACAAATATCCATAAACGTCATATGTTTGCAAACTGCCCTGGTAATAAAATTCCCAGAATCAATTTAGAGGGAAGGAGGGGAAGAAAGCAAAAGAAAAGAGAGACAGAAAGGAAAGGAGGAGGGAAAAAGGGAGAGAGACAGAGACAGACAGAGAGAGACAGAGACAGAAAGAGAAAGAGAGAGAGAGAGAGAGAGAGAGACCATTTAATACATTATCTTCTGCAAGTCATTTCACTTCTTTAGAGTTAGAGGCTATCCACTGATACGGCCTTATATTTAATCAGTAAGACCATGCTTTGAACGCTATTTTAATAATGACTGCTTATATAATCCTGGGCAACTCACTTCATCCTTAGCCTTGATTTTGTCTTCTATATAATGGAGATAATAGAAACACCTATTTAATGCCATTTTTTGTGAGAATCAGATGAGAAAATGAAAGCACTTTGCCCCCTTTAAAGTATTATAGGAGTTTTTGTAATTAACATACTTTTCTCCTCTGCAAAATGATTGATTTGCCTTAGATGACTTCTAAGGATACTTCCTGCTTTAAACTCTGCTCTTATGATCCTTTAAGTTGTCCATTCCAGGAAACAGATACTCATTAGCTGTGATTTGTATCATTAATGTGATATATAAATCAGTAGTCTTTAAAAATTGGTGTAGGTGGCTTGCAAAGTAGTAGAACTAAGATCAAGGCAGATAAGTAAGGTAGACAAGAGGGTGAATTTAGGGAATTCTTCTAACACTGGAATGAATGTTTTATTTATTTATTTAATTTTTTAAATTAATTTAATTTTTATTTTTAAGCGTATTTAAGATAATAAATAAAAATTAAAAAATTAAAAATAAGATATTTAAGTGTATCCAGGAAGGATTCTGGTTCCAGGAGGCCAAAGACTATAAGATAATGACATTTTAAAACAACTGACACCAAAATTGAGCATTTATGAGATACTGTTTACCTCTCTCCCATCCCCTTGATACTGTATACATCATTTATATGTCACTTGGTTCACAGAATATAAGGCAAGAAACTTGCAAATAACACTTATCTCTGATTAGAAGGGACACAGACCCTGAAATTATTAGGAAATCTGTATATATTTTAATGAAATGATTATATTGCCCAATTAACACATCCCCTGTTATGCTTTCATGAGATCTACTTCTCCAAAATTTTTCTCTATATCCACATAACTAACTTTTCTTTCCACACATATAAAGATAACTCGTTGATTTTTATTTTTTTTTCTGCTGAGCAGAATTCAACAGGATAGAAGCATGGCCTTTTGCTTACATTGGGGAATACTATTTAAAGGTTTATCTTAGCTCACAGTGAGACTCAGTACCTGAGACAAGGATAAAAAAATCCAGCCACCTCACAAGAAGGCAATGTTTAATTAAAATCATGGAAATTAAAGATTTAGAAGTCTTGGAAACGAAAGATTTTATAGATGGAAAGGATGACCTAACCTAACCTCTTGTTTTATAGACAACAAGATTCACCAAGAGACAATGTTAGTGCCCAAAATTCACATAATTAGTAGAGATCAGGAATAACATCCTCATATCATGACTTTATTATTATACTACTACATTTTCCATTAAGACAAAACAGCTGGGCAGCTTTGTGACAGAGTGGATAGAATCCCAGTCCCGTAGTCAGGAGGACCAGAGTTCAAATCTGTTCTGAGAAACCTAACTGTGTGACCCTGACCAAGTCACTTAACCTTTATTTCCTCCTCCCCCCCAAAAAAAACAAACAAAACCAGCTAAGTGTAAAATTAGAAGTAAAATAGCAAAGGGAAGTAATCTATGTATGTGGACTGCTCACAGTCCATAGTCAATAGCTGGTCTCATTTTCAGGATTATTTGGATTCAAGTCCTGCCTCCCTTTTCCTGCCTGATTAGTTAGGCAAAACATCCTAATGCCCTGCAAGAGAATTTGTCAGTTTCTTCTTCCCACCATGCCTTAGGAGTCCCTTCTCTCTGAGATTAACTCCTATTATGCTATATAAACTTCTTTGGGCATAGTTTGCATATTGTTTCTCCTAAAACAAGATGAGCTCCTGGAGAGCAGAGACTCTGCTTTTACTTTTATTTGTATCTCTAGCATGTAGCACAGTGCCTGGCGTGTAATAGGCACTTAATGAATGTTTATGGATGATGCTAATGCTGATGGTGATACTGCAAGCAACATTTTAGGGCTCTACCTTGCAAAGCCCTTTGGGATCTGCACTTATAGAGGGAATTCCAACACTGATTTGTTTTACACAAATACATACATGTAGATATACATGTGTAAGTTCAAAAATAACAATTATATTCATTATAACAATAAATAATGTTCTTATATAGCAGTGAGACCACTATGTGCCAGACAATACACTGGGCATTTTACAACTATGATCTCTCCCCATTTTATAGAAAAGACGGTGTTGTGGATAGAGTCCCAAACCTAGAGTCAGAAAAACTGAGTTTATATCTGGCTTCAGACATAAGCCTTTGTATGACTTTGGGCAAGTCACTTAACAAGATTATCTATCATCTATCTGTCTATCTCTCTCTGTCTAATCACACACACACACACACACACGTGGGTATAAGTCCTACTGACAATGTGTTGTAGCATATGCCCAGGCTTATTTTCTCTGTTCTTTGCTTTCCTACACACATTTTTGTTAAGAGAAGCTCTCTCCCAAAGTGCTGCCATTATCCCTACAAAACATTAAAGGGAGGTCTTGATTTTGATTTCTACAACTGGTTTCTTTCAAATAAATTCCCTTCGTGACCCAAAATCAAAGTTCAATGTCAAGTACGACGGACATTACCCTGATAGCAAATAGTTTGGGGGTTTTTTTAAGTTTTTTTTTTTCCTTTCAGAGCAGGGACATTGAAAATGTGTTATTTTTATCAGGTGCTATCGATTTGACATTTATTTGAATTTAAGAATCAACTTTAAGTATTTCCCTTATCACGAAGTCTGTTTCCAGTTATCAGTGAAACTTTTAAACTCTTTTTCTCAGTCCATGTCTCTCTCTGCATCTTTTTTCTTCTTCGTCATCTCTATTTTTGTCTATGTATCTCTCTCTCCATCCACTCCCTCCCAATCTTCTTTTCTCTTACTCTTTACCTCCATAATCCCTCTTTCCCTTTGTTTCTCCATCTGTGAAAGGGTTAATGAATTCCTTGTGTGGTTTAATTAATGTTATAAAGACCCTATGAGGCTTGACTGAGCTCTCCTCATCAGCAAAGTGTTACAATCACTGGGTCTTGGTACTATTCAGGGGAATACATTACTTTCTTCTGCAGGTTAATTTTTACTCACCAAAGGGGCTGTGTTAATCTCTGCATTAATGAGCATATATGGATAATTTAAGAATTAAATCTCAAAGTGGGGTGCAAGGTTATACAGGAATCCAATCTCTTCTTGAATTTTTTTTTTCTCTCAGCTTCAGCTGACCAGTTCTGCTTATTTCTACCATACAATAAAATTTCAAACCTCCATTAAAGTCCTATTAGTAAAGCTTCATTATGGCATGCATGTGCCCCTTGGCTCTCAAAACCATTGATAGGGGGCAGCTAGGTGCCACAATGAATAGAGCACAGGCCCTGGAGTCAGGAGGACCTGAGTTCAAATCTGGCGTCAGACACTTAACTAGCTGTGTGACCTTGGGCAAGTCACTTAACCCCAACTGCCCTGCCTTCATCCCTCCAAAAAAAGCAAAAAACCTCCAAAAACCTTTTATAGTTGGTGGTATCTCTAGCAGACCCTACTAAGCTGGGAGGGCATTGAGCATGTGCCTGAAATGCTTTCTACTCTGAGATTGCTTTCTATTTATTCTATAAATATCATGTATGTATCTATTATGTGCATGCATCTCTACCTGCTTTAGAATACATACTCCTTAAGGGCATTGACTTTTCCCCCTTTGGTTTATATCCCTAGTACTAAGTCTAGTATTTGGCACAAAGCAAACTACTTAGCAAATGTTTATTAGTTGGCTGACTGTTTTTTGCAGACATGCTGAGTTGTATTCTAAGTTTTATCCTCAAAAAGTTGGCCAGCAAATGATATTATTTAAAGCCACCACAGGTCATGGAATTATTATAACTGGTATTCTTCTTTTTTTCAATTTTTGAATAGTTTTATAGCTTTATTTTTTAATTTTTAATTTTAGACAAATACTAAAACTTAATTACAAAATAAGGAAAGAAAAAGAAATATCATAAACTTAAATATAAAATAAGAAAAGAAAAACATGTCATGTGCCCAGCAGAACATAGGAAAGTATTCAAAATATGCAGCAATAACTTATCATTTCAAGAAAATCTATATATTAAATACTGTGCATTAAGTTGAAAACTGTCCATCTTTGCTTCCTTTTGTTCTCTGCTCTACACTTTTTACTTTGTTCTTTTTCTCCCTTTCTCCCCTGTACCCACCACCTGGAGGCTAAACTTGAGCATGCATATATTTATGAATAAGTATTAATATATTATTTCACAGATAACATACAGGAGGCACTGGAGGTCTCGAACTCTAGCCTCTAACAGGTTTACTCTTGATCTGGTCAGACAGGCAGACAGCTTTGGAGGGGTTAATAATCAGCTTTATTCTAGTCTATTCTACTCAGAGGGTTGCTGGGAGAACCAGCTCCTAATTCCCTAATCACCTTCTCACAGGGGGCAGCCAGAAAGTAGGGGGCAACTACCCCTATGTCTCAATGGGGTCAGTCGAGACAAGCACACTTGTGTACTCCCTTAGATCCTGTCAGGCTTCAATGGGGACTTGTTAAGGCACACACAGATTCCCTTATGTATTTCCCGTGCTTTTTCACTGACCAGTGACCACTTGCCTTATAGGGAAAAAGACAAAGAAGGCATCTTTCCATCCTTAAGCTCACAGGTTAACTTTAGCAATATTGTCATTCTGCACAAGTGTAGTAAATATTACATTATGTCACCGCTTATCTCAAACTGCAGCCTCAGTAGGACTATCTTTCACTATGATTCTGGGAACTACTATCTAGAATCCTTGAAGGGCTATTCTGGGAGTTATCAAACACCTGGAAACTAGACATTCTCATGGCTTTGGATCCTGAGAAACTAACTCTAAGAAGGATAACGAAATCCTCCTTACATACGTGTATATGCAGACATGTATACATATGTACACATACATATATAAACATATACTTTCCCTAAGAGATTTTACTTCTAATCTTGTTTTTATGTTTGTGAATCTCTTTTTTCTCTCTCTTAACTTCTCTGCTTCTACCTGTTACCTTGCCATCCTATCACTTAAACTACGCCATTTCAGCAATCCTTCCCTTACCCTCCCATTCCCCTAAATCTGGACTCCCTATTGTACACCCCTTTGACCTGTTCTTTCCCCCTCCTCTCTATCCTCACATTCCCATAAACCTTAACACCCATCTATACCTCCCTTTTAACCTATTTCCTCACCCTCCACTCTAAAGATCACACCTTTTTCCTCTCTCCCCTCCCTATCTTCTTAGAGTTTTCCTTTTGAAATTTTGAAGACTTTTATACTCTTCTAGACATATATATATATATATATATATATATATATATATATATATATATATATATATATATATATATATATATATATATCCCCTCTTAAACCCATTTTTGATGAAAGTAGGTTTCTGGAACTAACAGGCCTCCTCCCCCATATAACTCATCTGTATTGGTTCTTCTCCTTGCAACTCATTTGTAACATAATTACTCTTTTAGCCGTTCTTCAGTGGTTTTATTTTTTAAAAGTCATATCATATTCAGTTCTACCCAAATACTTCTTATAAGCTACCTAATTACTAGTAACAATCTTAGACATTTTCCATATGTAAAAGGTAAGCATTCTATCTTTATTTAGTCCCTTGTTATTGGCCATTGGTATGTACCATATATTTCTTTTGACTTTTGTACATCAAACCTGCTATTTAGTTCAGGATTGGTTTTTTGTTTCCTTTTTTTTTTTAACAGTGTCCTGAAACAGCTGATCAAATGTCCATTTTTTTCCATTCAAAATTATGCTTAGCTTTGCTAGGCATGATATTTTCAGTCAGCAAACTAAGTATAAATAGAGAATATGGCCCGAAGTTGTGCTATCATGTGTATAAGGTACTAGTGAATGAAGAAATGTTTTTCTGCTCTTGCTAGTGTGTGCCCCTTTTACAACTTATAGTCTTAGTGAAATGCATAGAGCACTAAGAAACTCAATGGTTTTTCTAGGATCACAGATCCAGGATGTGTCATAGTTAGGGCTAAATCCGGGCCTTCCAGAGCAGCTCTCCTTCCACTCTATGCCATGTTAGCTCTCATATAAAGAGAAGAAAAAGACTATAACAAGGGACCCTAAGAGGTCTCAGCTTCAATATTTCTTTCAGTCCCTTGTGACATAGCTTCAAAGTCATACATTCAAGAGATTCCCTTTGAGTAGAACATGGAATGCCCCTACTAAGATACATGATCTGGGTAGTGGAATACCAAGTTATTATTACATATAAGTTAATAAAATTCGCCAGCTTTTATAGGATACTAGGGAAGGTGAGCACCAATAAAATCAGTTTTGATAAGGTGAAGAGTTAGGAAAAACCTGTAAGATTAGGCTTTGCTCTAGAGAGAAGCCCTTACTTGGAGAACATGGGAAAGGAAGATGGCATTGCATTCCTGGGACAGAGAAGATAATTCTAAGTAGGAAGAAAGGAAGAGCAAAATAACAATGATAGAGTGCATTTTGTTTTTCAGAGACTTTAAAAGATATTTTACCTCATTTAATTCTTAGAGAAATCCTATAAGCAAAACAAAACAGTTGCTATTCTATTTTACCAATGAAGAAATTGAAGATCAAAGAAGTTAAGATTCTGCTCTAAGTTAGCCTAGCTGTTGGCCTACTACACAAGACAACTCAATTTAACATTTTTTGGCCACTAAATAAGTATTATGTCTTCTATAAGGCCCAAGGGGATGCAAGGGTAAATATGATGGAATCCTTGTTTTTGAAGTGCTTATAATGTTGTACATGAGTCATATATAAGGATATTCATAATATAAATTTTAGTATCATGAGTATATAAACTACAAGAAATAAAATTAACTCCAGTGACTTCTTATTTTTCTCTAATGTCCCATATAAATTCCTCCGCATGTCATTTAAAGCCCTTTGCAGTCTGGATACAACTATATTTCCAATCACTTTATATATTACTCATAGGATCATAGATTTAGATATGGAAAAGACCATGGAAGTCATTAAAACAAGTCTCCTCATTTTATAGATAAGAAATGAGAGTTGGAGATTTGCTCAGTGTCCTGCATTGACTAAATGAATGGGTCAGGATTTGAACATTTGTCTTCTCATCTCTAAATCTAGTACTCTGTACAGTACACAGAAGCTCTCCATTCATATACTTCACCCAAACTGATTTTCTTATGTTTCCTCATGTATTGTATTACTTTCCTATCTTAACCTTTGTACAAGTTATGCTTGTTGCTTGGAATTCACTTCCCCTTCTCCTCTAACTCCTGGGATCCCCAATTTCCTTCAAAGCTTGCCTTAAGTGACCCTTTCTCAAGAACGCTTTGTTGACTCCTCCAGCTTCTAGCCCCTCCCCACCAAATACTTTTCATTTATTTTGCATATATTTTGCACATATTTAAATATGTTCCCCCAGTAGAATACACGTTTGGCTTGGTATTGTTTATCCTTTGTTCTTGGAGAGGCCAATGAAAAATGCACTAAAACTGGAGTCAGAGCCCCTGGGTTTCAATCTTTCCTCTGCTGCTCACTAACTGTGAGAACCTGGACAAGTCAGTTAACCTCAATGTGCCTTCAGAAACTTCTGAGAACTAATCAACTAAGACAAAGTTAGTTTGAATTGGTAGACAGAGTTCCCATACTGGGAGTTTCTCCAAACTTTCTGAAATATGAGTGACTTTATGTTTCAGCAATACAATGATCCAAAACAATTCTGAAGGACTTATATTGAAAAATGCTATCTCTTCCTAGAGAAAGTAATGATGGGGGCTGAGAACACAGCAAACTATACATTTTTAAACCCTATTTTTCTTCTTCTTGTTTTTTTATCTATGTTTTCTTTCATAAGATAACTAATAGGGAAGTATGTTTTGCATGACTCCACCTATACCTTTATCATGTTGCTTGCCTTCTCAATGGGGGGGAGGGGAGAGAGGGAGATAATTTCGAACTAATTTTTTTTTAATGTTGAAATTGTTTTTACATGTAATTAGGAATTAAAAAAAGAATCCTGGTGTCATAAGAACTATTGTATAATTTGTATATACTTAATTTATAATAGTATGTTCATAAACCAAGGATTTTAAATTGCCATGTGAATGTAAAGATGCAGGACTGAATTTTCTCATATTTCTGCTGACACATAGCTCCCCTTAAAGTGATGATATAAGAAACCATAATCATTTAAAACCAACTTTGAGGAAATGAAGCTCCTTCCAGCTCCACATCTCTACCCCTATGATCTTATAATTTTAAAAGACTATAGGAGTTGATACACCATTTTTGTTAGTTAATGAGTCACCCCTACACCTTAGTTTGATAACTATTAAGGTCACAAACAAAACAGAGTATGTTTGAAGGCCTATACAAACACTGTCCATTGATTGACATTTGAATAAAGAAAGAATCATTTATTATATTCTTGTTATTTGTCCAGAACTATTCTTAAAAAAATGAGGTCCATAAATACAAAAAGCAAGATAGTTTGTGCCTTCAAGAAACTTATGTTCTCTTAGAAAAGGAGGATCCTGTAGGGCAGTGATGGCCGGTGAGGTGTTCTGAGATTTCTAGACAATGTCTTTGAATTCACTGTTAGTTAAAAGAATGTTGTTGTGTTTGATTTCCCTTCTTTCTCTCTCTCACTCCTCCCTCAGAATCAGACGTTGCTGACTTTGATGGTAGAAGCTCCCTCCTGTACAGATTCAATCAGAAGCTGATGAGCACTTTTAAAGATGTGATTTCTCTGAAGTTCAAGAGCATGCAAGGAGATGGGGTCTTGTTCCATGGAGAGGGCCAGCATGGAGATTACATTACACTGGAGCTCCAGAAGGGGAGGCTCTCCTTACATATCAACCTGGGTAGGATCTGTCATTTCTGTCCTCCTTCAAAAGAGATCATAATGAAAGCAAGCATATTCAGCTTTGATTTTACAGTACTTCTTTGATGGGAACAATTGGATTGTAGCACAAAATTTTCCCCCTTCCTCTGTACAATCTAGTAAGGATATAACCTTTTGGGAAATCTTGAATAAGTTTAGTAAAGGAAGTTGAAATTGAACATGTAGAAATATGGAAATTTGCAGAACAATCAACTTTATACAACACTTCCCCCACACACACCCCCACCCAGTTCCCTTAATATGTTAAAAGTTACATTAGGGAATACAAAAAAAGTGTCAATTGTATCTTGACTTGCATAAAATATCATGTGTATTTTGAGACATGAATACCGAGGAAAATTGGGCAGGATTGTGTTGATGATTTCTTTTGTTTCAAAAATCAGAATATACTTGATGCAAGGCTAAGAGGGTAGGATGTTTGGGTAGGTGTATATTCATGTGTGCAGTGTCTATTTATTTCTATTTTCCCCTCCATTTCCCCAAGTTTTTCTAGTCACTAAGAGAAGATATATGTGTATATCTACATATACTTGTATGTATGTGTATGTGTGTGAGTGTGTGTGTGTGAATATATTCATGGTTGTTAAAAAGTTTCTCGGCTAGGTTAAAGCAAGACTGTCATTACCAATACTAAGTGCACTTGCTTGCAATTCAGCTCATAGATGTTAGGGCTTTTCTCCCTTACTACTCCCTTTGCATTCAATGTATGTCTTCAGTTGCTTCTAATTGATCCCCCAAGTTGGGTGGTTCATGGCTCAGCCCCCTCCATGAGATGAAAGATCCTTTTGAAGGAAAGGAAAATGGAATGTGTCTTTTTGTAGCACACAGAGAGCAGAGTTCACAGGAATGGAGAAAATAGCTCATCTGTGGGGGAAGAAACCTGAAAAGTAGCCAAGCTACAGAGGAAAAATAAGTCACAGTTTGTCATGATCATGACCCCCCTCCCATTTAGTATTTCATTAAAAATTAGTAGATGGAAATTTTACTTGAAAATAGATATTATGAACATGGTGAAGTAAAAGAAAGACAGAAAAGTTTCATTTTTCTGGCAAATATTACGAGGCAAATAATACTAGGCATTTTTTTTTCTCTATCCAACAGGGAAGACATTAGGTTTAATGTTTTAAATGGTTTAGTAGCAATTGACTCTAAAGTAAGACAAAATCAGTCCAGGCACCTCTGTGAACTACAACTAAGGCAGGAAAATCAAAGCAGTGACAGAATTTGGAGGGCACTGTCAAACTCTCAGTAGGTTGAAACAACTGCTCAGATAGTCAAGTTAGATTAGATATTTCAAAAATTAGCAATCTAATGACATATTTCTTCTCTACTTGAGGACCTTTCAGCTCAGCCAATCCCACCCTGCGTTATCTTGAAAGAGTATACTCCCCCAAACTAAACCCATTGTTCAGTTCGATAAAGATTCATTAAGGACTTACTATGTGTTAGGTGCTGGGATACAAAGGCAGAAGTGAAAATAGCTTCTGATCTCAAGAAGCTTATACTTTAGTCGGGGAAAAAAAACTAGAAGACTGATAGAAAATAAATACTGCTTATAGTCTAGTCAGGAAAAAAATTGTAGAAGATTGTTAGAAAATAAATACAGAAAATTATATGAGCTGAAGACAATGGCATCTGGGGAAACCTGCCAGAGGCCTCATTTAGAGGGTGACTGCTGCAGCCAAGCTTTGAAGGACAGCCAGTGCAAAGACAACAAAGGTTGAGGAATGTCATGCCATCGTTGTAATTTGTTGTCTTCTCGTAGTTTAGTGTCTTCTTTCTTCTCCTCCTGTGTGGGGTCTTGTGTTGGAGATTCTTATGGATCTCTGGGGCTCAATCTGCTCCCCACCCCTGAATGTGTCTTTAATGTGTCTTTAGCACCTTCCCTATGAGACTACCCCAATATTCCTGTACATAGTTTGTTTGTACATAGTTGTTTTCATGGTGTCTCCCTCCTTAGTGTGGTCTCCTTGAGAACAGGAACTGATTCTTTTTTCCCTTTTCTTATATCTCCAGCATTACATACAATACTTGATACACAGCAGGTGCTTAATAAATGCTAGCTCACTGGCTTACTATGAGATAATCAGTGGAAGATACCATTTCATGCTGTTTCTCATAGGGCAGAATTTGTGGTGCATGTACTTCAAGGCACAATTAATAATTACAACTCTGTACAACTGAGCATCTTTCTAAAATGTCTTTATAACAACTATTGTTCCTGATTCAAATTACTTAATCTTAATTAATCTTATGTCATCTACTAGTCTGAAAATACTTGGAGACTAATGGATTTCTTTTTCTTCTCCTGGGTCTGCTTGGTGCCTACCACATACCGGGGAAGTATATACCACTCCATCAGTGAAGACTTGCAAATTGAATAAGTAATCAACTTTCCTCACACTGGCAAATTAAGCATGTGATTTAGTGCATGACAAGCAAGTCCATAGAGGTGTATTTGTAGATTTGCCTCATCTGAGCAATAAAATAACATTTGCCCATTTTCCCTGGGTTTTCCAGAAAAGTGGTAGAAAGAACATTAGATTTGGTATCAGGGCAACTGGTTTCAAATACTGATTCTACTATTTCTTCCTTATATAATCTTCAGCAACTTAATAGCTCTATATGTTAATTTCCTCACCTGCAAAGTAGAGTGGAATTTCTGAACACAGAGGCCCTTTCCTGCCCTGATTTTATGATCCTATGGATATTCTTATGTCACAAAAAGAAAGTAAACTTTCAAAGAGGCTTTTTTAATGAAAGAAAGACTCTTGTAAGACCAGGTACAATGATGTGGAGTAAGAAAATATAACGAGGAAGACAATTGCTTGTAAAACAGTTCCAGTGCAGGAGTGGCTTGACCACCCTTAATGATTCAAATCAATGACTAAAAATGCATCCTATTCTCTTTTCCCCAGTTTGCATGGTAAATAACAGAAATGCACAAGTTGTGCAGAGAGTGAAATATTCTGAAATGATAAGGACATAATTGCAAAAAGTCTTTGGTGAGAGAGATTGTTAGACAGCATACATTTCCAATTGTCCTCATCCATGAACCATTGAAATCCTTACCTATTTGAAATTTCAAATGAGAACGGGTTTCAAAATAAGTATAATACTCACATTTAACTTCAAGTTCCTAAGACATTACTGAGAAAAATTGATTAAAGAAAGTATGGTTTTGTTTGCTAATGCTAGACACTATATATAAATATATATGTATACATAATAGTAATTTGCATTTATAATAAAACTTCTTGAAATTACAGAATTTTAAATTTGCAAAAAAATCCTCAGAAACCATCTAGCATACAGAATAATGAATTCTAATTAAAACATATGAGATAAATATTGAGGAAGAACCCTCCATTATTGGACCATATAAATCCAGGAAAATAGCAACCATTTCCTTTTGAGTCTTTTCTTTCTAGACTAAACTTTTCCAATAGTTTCAACTGCTCCTCATATGACATGCTTTTAAGACCCTTCACCATCCTCATTGCCTCCCTTTTAAGTCTCTGTGGATTATCCTAGTTCTTCTTAAGCTGTAGTTTCCAAACCTCAACACAATATCCCAGATGTGATCTGATAAATGGATAGGACTGTCAATTCTTTATTTGTGGAAGCTTTGCCACTCAATTCCGCCAGAGGTTACACTACATATATTTTGACTGCCACATCAAACTACTGACTCAACATGATTTAGTAGCTCATTAAAATGTTTAGATCCTTTTTCTGATAAATTTCCATCTAACCATAATTACCTCATCCTATACCGATGAAGTTAATACTTTAAATCTAAGTATAAGATATTAATTTATACATATTAAAATTCATCTTATTAGAGTCAAACTGTAAAGCAGCCAGGTGGTGCAGTGACTAGAGCACTAGACTGGGAACCAGGAAGACTCATCTTTCTCAGTTCAAATCTGACCTCAGACACTTACTAGCTTTGTGAACCTGGGCAAGTCACTTAATCCTGTTTGCCTCGGTTCTTCATCTTTAGAGTGAGCTGGAGAATGAAATGGTGAACCACTACAGTATCTTTGCCAAGAAAACTGCAAAATGAAGTCACAGAGAATCAGATACAACTAAAAAATGGCTGAACAAAGACAAAAAGATAAAAAATAAGTTTTAGCCTGTCAAAAACTTTTTGTATTTTGATTTAAGCATATAATGTATTTGTTGACTCTCTGTCATCTGTATATTTGATAATTATACTATTTCTTTTTTCACTTTTTTACATTAATACATATTTATGAACTAAAACAAGCATTTCAGTGACAGACTGCAATAAAAATAAGATTATACATGAAACTGCAGATCTACTAAGCCCAATTTGCTATTGATTTGAAATATACAATAAAATTTAAATTTCTTTATTTCTTCCCCCTCCCCCCCACCGTACTATTACTATGGCTACTATTAGACACACACATACACACACACACACGTATGTATATGTAAATTATTCTACACATATTTCTAAGAATTCTATACACATTAGTTCTTTCTCTGGATGCAGATAGCATCTTTTTACATATATCTTTTATAGCTCATTTGGGTATAGTCAAAATAACTTATTCACTAAAAATCATTCTTTTGATCTGTTACTGATAAAAATATTACACACATATACACAGAACAGATCCCTGAGTTGCTACACTGACTACATCCTACCAAATTAATATTGAACCATTAAAAATCTGTTCTTTAAGTTTTACCATTCCCCAAGTTCTGAATCCATATTATCTTCTAAACCATGTATCTCCATAAGTTCAGTCAGTATAGCATGAGATATTATGTTAAATGCTTTGCAGAATTTCTGGTTAATCCATATATACTATGATCCCTCCTCTGCCCAACTATTTCCTTTCAAAAAAGAAAATACATTTATTCTGTGATGACCTGTTCTTTATGAGGTTATGTGTACTTCTTAGAAAGCATCACTTCCTTTTCTAGCCGTTAAAAGTTGTCCTTTCTGGCTTAGACTTTGTAGATGCTATTTGCTTCAGTTGTCTTAAAAAAATTAGAATAGAACTTTTAACATATTTTCTCATTGTATCCTCAGAATCACTCATTTGGAACTAAAAAAAAAACTGAGGTCTAGAGTGGTTAGGTGATCTCTTTCGGGTTGTTTAGTTAGCACAGGGCAAACCAAGAACTTCAGACTTCTAAATCCCAGTGTTATTTCTCACATATCTCTCATATCTTTGCATTAGAAATATACACACATGCACAATATACATGTGTGGGTCTTGTGTTCATGACCATATATCTATGCATATATACATACATTCACACATGTATACATATAAAGTGAGTAGTTTAATATATTCATCTGCAACAACTCAAGAAAAACACAATGAAAAGGTTATGTTGAAAAGATTTTCCAGATTATTTTTTTTAGCTATTTCCTGTGTTTTATATAGCATTTAATGCCTTTAGTTTTCGTGCATAGTCCTTATCACATTATGTCATTTTAGATTTTAAATGCATCATATTTTGAGAGTCAATTATGTGCAAGATAGATTTTACTTTTTTTTTTTAAGGAAAGTCAAATATTAGCTTCGAAATGTGTATGTGTATAATTCCTTCTTCTCCTTTCTCCAATGGTAAATAGGTTGTGTTTTTTGTTTTTGTTTTTAATTTGTTTTTGTTTTTTAACCTTGCCTTGAAAAGTAGAACTAGAGGTTGAACTTCTGTAAGTGGTATTGAGAGTCAGACAAGATGTGAACTGAATGTTCCATTTTTCTAGCTGCGGATTTATAAACAATTTAGCCCGATATTCTCCTTAGCACTAAGTACTCTGTGTAATTTATGGAAATCAAAATTTCAATGTGATATGTGACATCTTTTTTAAAAAAAGGTTTTTTTTTATTCCATTCTGTAACAGATATAAAAGAAGCACACTAAATATCCAGTCTAAGGAGAATTAAAATTCCCAATCTATCAAATTATTTTACCAACTTAACTTTCTCTAAGATTTGTTAAAAATAAGATTTCCCACAGAGGTGTTGAAATTCTGTGACAAATGGAAAGTAACTTGATTATTATTGTTCTGGCAGCTAAAAAAGAAGAGCAAATTAAATAAAATCTCATTAATTTAGACCCTTAATTTGCCCTTTTTGATAATTTGTTTTCACGATGATTTATGTTCCTTTAAATTTATCATTATGATTATCATTACTTATCTTTAATGTTTCAATGGACGAATATAAAATCCTATTGATGTGGGTATGACAGTAGGGCAGAATGGAATCTACCTATGCCCTGGACTTTCGAAGTCACTTTCATTTTCTTGTGCTTTCAGTATATACAATGGACCAAAGAATGAAATTCATCTTAAAACATGTTATCTATTTTAAAGTGTCTACTTCCTATAAATAATCCATTGTGATTTATTTGAATCAGTGGAGGCCTTCCTCTAGGCTATTTGACATTCCAAGAGTACCAGTGTAACACTCAGGCCATCCATTTCTTATCTTTTGCTTCTATTGTGTGACTAGTTACCTACTTTTCCAGGCACACATTTCTTGGATGACATCGCTTGAAACTGCTTCTTGTGTGGAAAGCAAAAGCGAGAATAAGCCACAAGCTACTTATGCCCACTCTGTGTCTCACATTTCCTTTTCAGTTCTTGCAATATTAATTTAGAAGGTGCTTAATAACCTTTGGCCAAATGATTGATTCTTCAGAGATTGTAGTGGGTCCATGATTCAAAGCCATAAAGCATTACATCTAGGTTTTTAAGTCAGGAACAAGCTTTTCATTATCAAAAACATTACAGAAATTCTCAAATGCAATCCAACTAGATTTTTTATTTATTTGTTTGTTTATCTCCCTCCCCATTTATAGTAGGAACTCCCTGAGAACAGGGCCTGTTTTTGACTTTGTATCCCTATCACTTAGCATACAAACTATCACAGAATGATCACTGAGTAAATGACTTTTAATTGATTGACTGCTTCATTGATTGGAATAAAATATTGATATGGTCTCAAGGCAAGGAAATTTCTTCTTTGAGAACTTATACACTTTTAAGACATGTTTTTCTAAATTTTATTTTCAATTAGCAAACAACTCTTTCTGTCCTATGTTCTTCCTATTGAAAATTAAAAATAAACTAATACTATATACATAGTCACAGTTAATAAATACCTACATTATTCATGTCTGAAAGGAACATTTTTCACAGTCCTTACCTTAACTCCCTCACCTCTCTATCATGAAGTGGTAGCTTTAGTTAGAGCCTCTCCTTTCCTCAAGAAAGAAAATATTATAGCTTGGATACAGAGAAGTGAAGTGAAGCACTGTCCTGTGAAATGGGGAATAGCCAGAGAGTTATGAACCTACTGTCCTAATCTGGTCTTCTCTTCTGATTATTGATTTGGTCATCATGTTCCCATTGTCATCCCTATCTGGAAAACTCTTTTCCCTTCTCTGACTAATCAAAATTCTATGTAGTTTTCAAGGGAAATCATAAATTTAACCTTCATTATAAATTATTTTAGACCACAGACTACTCCAGACCGGTCAATAAGCAAACATTATTCAGTGGCTACTATATCCTAAGCATTAGACTCCACTGAACTCTTCCTCCTATCAACAATGAAAGTAGTTTACACCATTCATTTGATACTTGTTAAATACTACCTCATATTATTTAGCATTTACATGTTTATATGTTTCATCCATTAAATAGCAACGGCTTGGAAGGCATGGGTGGTATCTAATACTTCTTTTTTATTAATCTCAGTGCCTGGGATAATACTGTTTTCATAATAGGCACCTCATAAATACTTATTGACTAAGTAGATATTTGCCTGTCTGAACTCCCTAGTATTCAAGTGTTACAATAGGCCCAGTTACAATTATGCTTTATTTTTTCTTCTATTTTATTTTTTTGCTCTTGGCAGGTGACAGCAAACGTCGTTTCAGTAACAGCCAGCCTTCAGTTACTCTAGGCAGTCTCCTGGATGACCAGCATTGGCACTCAGTGCTCATTGAGCGGTTCAATAAACAAGTGAACTTCACAGTGGATAAGCACACTCAACATTTCCGGGCTAAAGGAGACGGTGACTATTTGGACATTGATTATGAGGTGAGATGTGTTGTAGCTATCATTTACTTAGAGTTTGAATGAAGTTAGATGATCTGGGTCTCAGCAATAATATAAAAATAGTAGACAACAGTGATATATGCCAGTTGTATGAAACTGAGAAAAGTCATACTTTAAGGTTTACATCACATTGCATTCATGTAAGGGGGAGGTGGGAGGCATGCAGGAAAAAGGGGGAGAGAAAGAGACAGATTTACAGAGACAGACAAAGAAAAAGAGAGAAGGAAGGAAGAGGGAGGAAGAGAGAGAGAGAGGGAAAAAGAAGGGCTGGGATAGAGAGAGAATGAGATTGCTGAAAGCTGAAAATAGGGAAGGAAAGGATAAAAGGGTTTTCCTCACCTGCTTTGTTTTAATTGTTTTGTTATTGGAACTCTGTTTTCTCATGAATAAAATTAAGATGTTGAATTAGATGTACTCCAAGGTGCCTTTCCATTTTGGTATTCTGTGATTATGGAATGTACACATGCACTATACATGTATATGTATTGAATGAGGAGCTAGGAGAATGGAGACAAGCAAAATTCATCACTATCTAAGTGTCTGACGCTTTCTCTCTATATACATACATGTATATCATGTATCAGGATAAGTGCATGTATATATGTGTATGGGGGTGATATTTTGTATGTTATCTTGTGATTATGGTGGAACTTTAAGGAATTCACTAGGGAATAAGGCAATGAAGTATAAGGAATAATTTGTTAATTTATCTATAAATACAAATTTATGCAAATATGTATGTGAATACATATGCACAAATCCATATAAAGACTACAGAGTAATTAAATTATAAGAACTACTAATAAAATTTATAAATTTGAATTTTATCTTCTTAACTTTTCTTTCATTCACCTCTTCGGAAAAAGTGCTAGTAAGAAGTAAAGATGAAAATATATGGGATTGTAAATTTGACAGACTTGCTAATCTACCTCTGAATAATTGAATGTTGATTTTAGATTAAATTAGCGTATTTTCCCATCACTGTGAACAAAACCAAGGCTCAGGCTTTCCATCTTAAGTCTCCTTAAACAGACTATTGACAAGACATCCTATTTGCCTCTCTCATGAAGGACCTTACCAGTCTTTGAAAGAATTCAGAACACAGATGGGATTGCTTGGGTTATTAGTAATTGGAAGTTTAAAGAAATTTATTACTCTCTAGTGGATATACTTGAATGATGAAATTTTAAAAAGTTACACATAGTATTGTGATCATGGTAAAACTGTGAGGAAACTACTACAAGAAGACTTAGGGCAATGCAGAATAAGAAATTCTCTGTTAAGTGCACACATTAATTCAGGTTTTGTTCCTCAAATTCACTGGTAAAAATTCCTTGGATTACCTCACTTAATGTATGCAAACTTATGTTCTCATCTTTTTAGGAGTTCTGCTGATTTACCATCTAGTGAATTTTAATGCTCAGGGAAATGAAGAACCATGATGTCATCCAATTTGATAAATTTGAACATACTCTTTAGGAAGAGATTACCACAAGCCTCAGTCAGCACGCCTGAATTGCCTGGCATCATAAAAATAGGTTCCGTAGGCAAAGAAAAATATATCTGGCAAGCGCCATAAATCAGTTTCTTTATTGTGTCATGAAGCCCTTTGGCAATCTTAAAAAAATCTTCTCGACCCCTTTCATAACAATTTTAAATGCATAAAGTAAACTAGAAAATTTTACATGAAAGACCAATTGTATTTAAATACAATTATCAAATATATATATACATATATATATATATTTAAAGCAACTTAATGAGCCCTGATTTAACAATCTCTACCATAAATAAGAGCTCTTTCTGATTAAAGAGTAAAAGTCTCACCTAGGATATCTCAGGGAGTTCTAATCATTGGAGGAATAAAATGGATTAGATGGATTACAAAAAAAGTTAGTTATATAAGAAGAGCAGAATTATATTCACTGAAAAGGACATAGTATGAATTTCAAGGTAGCATTGAATCTCTACAGTTCTTGGAGGGGCAGTTCTTAAGGAAGCATGTTGTGAAGTGGAAAGACAATAAGCTAATTATAGAATCATGACTTTGAGAGTAAAATGAGACCTCAGTGCCATCCATTCAAACTCATATACCAAACTAATGATATTAATAATAATAATAACATTAAATTTGCACTATAACATGCCTCACAAATGATTTCCAAGCTTACCTAAAAGACCTATTAGGAAAAGAAATTCACCCCTAAAGAGGTAGCACTTTCCACTGTGGATAGTTCTAATTGTTTGGAAATTTTCCTAAAGGTGATCCTAAATTGACTTCTTTGAAATGTCAGCACATTATTGTTTTCTGCCACCAGAAGCCAGACATAATAGATATAGTTCCTCTTCCATTTGGCAGGCCTTCAAATACATATAGACAACTATTATGTCCCTTACTTAGACTTTTCTAGGCCTAAAACTCCTCTGAGTGAGCAGTTCTAGTAAGACTGTATTGTACAAGTGAAAGAAGACTGACTGGCATTCAAATGATCTGGGTTTAAATCTTGTCTCTGACCACTATCTCTGTGGTCTATGGATAATCCCTAACCTCTTTGAGCCTCAGTTTTCTTATCTGTAAAATGAAGGGCTTGGGATATATGTCCTCTGAGATCTCTTCCTGCTTTAGACCTAAGAGTCTATGTTCCTAATGCCTATACCACTATTAACTAACTGTGTGACTTTTGGAGGGTTACAGCTTCTCAGAAACTCACTAGATTGCAGATTGCAGAAGGTCTGTGATTTCATCTCTGAGATAAACCCCTCCCACCTTCCCTGCCAATAAATAGTTCAACTTCTTCAAGCCTACTACACAATCTTTATAAGTTACAGAGGCATAAATAAATAAATAAATAAACAAATAAATAAATAAATGAATGAATGAATGAATGAATGAATGAATGAATAAATAAATGAATGAATGAATGAATGAATGAATGAATAAATAAGTAAGTAAGTAAATAAATAAATAAATAAATGAAATCTGTGGCTTGGTTGACTTATTTATATAGATCATCAGAAGACAGTCACACATCACAGGACCGATAATCAAAATATTTTCAGATTTATAAAGCCTGCCAGAACTTATGGATGTATTTGTATAGATTTTGATAACCTTGGGTAACCTGTAGGTTATAATGAGATAGACTTTTAGCATAGGCCATCTATTAAAAGGGCATAATGATGAATTATCCTAGTGAAGGCAAATATTTGGATTATATTATCACTTAAGGTTTTTTTGAGTGCTAGCATCTATGATAATAAGATCCCTTCTATGAATCAAGGAGTATTGCTATTAATAAAAATATTTATATTCCAGCTAGGGACCATTTGAGTAACCTCCTCCTTGGTGCTGGTAGAAATACTCATCACAGATAGGATATGATTACAATGATTGCAGGCTGCTGAATTCAGGTCACAGATGTTCTACTGGTACACTTTCTGAATGGATTCTAAACATATTTTGTATGTAGATTAATTGAATTCTAATGACCTACATTCCTTATTAGAACCGCAACTGCCTAGAAAAAAAAATTTGTAAAGATAAATGAGGGCTTTCTTTCCCCCATCTCAAAGTGCTTCATATTGTACAGTAAGGTGGGAAACCATTGGACAAAGAATGAAAAGACCCGACTAAACCACTTAATGAGCATGCTACTTAATTATTTTCCTTTTAGTCCCAGGTCAAAGGCCATTTCCTCTATGAATCATTATCTGATAACATTCCTTAGCTAAAAGTAAACTCTCAATTTTTCAAATTCCTCTTCACAGAAAGAAAGCATGATAAAGTAGAAAGAAAAAAAAAACAGCTTTTGAGTCAGGGGACCTGGGTTCAAATCCTGCCTCTGATATTTACTACTTCTGAACCTCAAATAAATCATTTAATTTCCCTTAGTTTTAGTTTCCTTATCTGTGAAATGAAGAAGTTGAACTAGATGGGTACTGATACCCATCCTAGCTTTAGTACTATGTTCCTATGAATTTTATTTAATAGGATTTGGATTTTGAAGCTATTTGGACATCTGGTTCATTTACTTTAATAGAACTGTGTCTGGACATTTGCTTTAGTTTTATCATATTATGTCTTGTGTCATATGCCCTGTCATAGTCTTTCTTGTAGCTTGCAGTCCCCATGAAGGATAGCAATGGCATTCTTTTTCATCTTTTTGTGCTTATTGGTATCTATATAATGTCAAGAGTTCTTGTCTTGATCAGGGATTTTTGATCTCTACTTCACAGACATTGAAGGGAGCTATCAATACATTTCAATGTGTCTCTGAACTTGGAATGATAAAAAATGATTTTTATTTTAACTAATCTCTAATTGCAAATTTTCATTTTCTTCACTTATATAAAAATATTTTTTTTTCCTGAGAGGGGTCCGTAGATTTCACCAGACTGCCAAAGCAGTCCATGAACAACAACAAAAAAAAAGTTTGACAACTTCTCTAGATGAGGTACCTAGAATTGTTAATGGGACCTACTATGATACATTGAGAAGAGAAGCACAAGGTGAGCAGACATAAATGGGTTATCATCTGAATCCTTGGAAGAAGCCTACATTGATAAGATAACAGAACTATCTAAAGTTTGACATATTAACGTATGTTTTAAGTCAAATGCAAGACCTTCCACATACTAGATGTTTAATAAATGTTAAATTCAATATTGTGAATTTGTCTTAGGTGTGCTTGGAAACCCTGTTTGCCTAGGCTATAATTCAAGTAAAATTAGTATAAAAAACTACTTTGTAGTAATTTAGATTACCCTAGATTTTATGAATCCAAATGAGACTCCCATGAATAGTCCCTGATCTGCTACCTACATTTAAAGTCCATATCATTCCAAGAAGACTTTTAACTGGTGTGCTTTAAGGAGCTCTTCTCATATGTAGCATCCTCAAGGGATTACAGTTAGGTATAATAAAGTTTATTTAGTGATTAAAATAACTTCAGATTGCTAAACAGTGTTCTAGATAAGGCAGTAGAATAATTGATATTGATTCTCCATCTTTTAGACATTCAGTTGTAAAGCTCTAAGTAGAACTACTTGAAGATACACTAAAAAAGAAGAGGAAAGGAAGGATATTAGGAGGCTCTCTTCTAAAAGAAACTTAGTTAATGAAAATACTATGAGGTCTTGTCAGAATCCCTGGAACCCATTCCTACATTTGCTACTAATTTTTACTTAAATTTATAGTATTCCATAGAACATTAGAACTCCCAGAGATCACAAGGTTATGCTTTACTCAAAGTAAAAATACAAAGATCACTGACAAAGTACTGGGTTTTTTATTAGAGGGTCTGAATTCGAATCATGATTCTCATAAATACTGTCTGTGTTGTTTTGTCATTTCTCTTCTCTGCAGCTTGGTTTCCTCATATTAAAATGAGAGGATTGGATGCGATTTTAATTATTTTTTTTTCATTTAAAAATGTATTTAGTATATTATTTTCCCATGTAAAAACAATTTTAAAAACTTTAAAAAACATTTTTAAAACTTTGCGTTCCAAATTGTTTCCCTTCCTCCCACCCCATGCCTTGTCATTGAGCAGGCAAATAATTAGCTATACGTTAGAGATGGGGAATCATGCCAAATATTTCCATATTAGTCAATTGTGACAAATAACAGAGACCAAAAATATCCCTCAAGAAAAATAAAGTATTTTTGCCTGACTCAACAAGACTTTGTTTAAATCTATAAATGGCAGAGTAATAAATGCTTACTTAAAAATCCAGGCTATCTCTAAACTTCCACTGTGTATTGCCTGGGGTATCCATTAGCATATGACTCTGACCCAACATAAAAATTCCAATATTCCTCAATCTTGTGGTGATGAAATTCTTTTTTTAATAATCTTTGATATGGACTTTTAACAAAGACTCTTTGAAGGTGAAACTATATCTCATACCCTAGTTCTCCTTTCTCACCATACCCATTTACCTTTTCAAAGAACTGGGATAGGTTATTTCTCCTTAAAGAAACCATATGTGTTGGAGTCAAAATGGTGGAGCAGAAACATGACTTCTGCGCAGCTCCCACTCCCACCTCCTCCAATTCATGTAAAAAAAAATGACTCTAATGGAGCTACAGAATCTACAAAATGACAGAAAGAAACTAACTTCCCACTGAAGACAGTCCTGGCAGGCCTTCAGGAGGGGCCCATCAGAGCACTCTGGGAGCCAAGCCCAGCCCTGCCTGAGACAGAGGTTTTAGCCTCAGGGGGTTTGACATTCAGATACAAGAAGCTAGAGAACCATGAGAAGGTAAACAGGGAAAAGGAATCATAAGGAACTTATCGAAGTTGAACTATTAACATTCCTACATGGAAAAATGATCATTGTAACTGATTGTGATAGTAATGGCAATTAAAGATTCCCCTGTATTGGCTTGGTTTTCAAATTGATTGTGTTAAAACCCAGAGCTTGTTAATCCCACCTGTGGGATGGGCTTGTTGATGTGAAAAGAAAGTCCTGAACTGGGAGGAGCTGGTGACTTAGATTGGGAGACACAAGAGAGAGGCAGAAGATCTTTTTGGAAGCAGCACCTCGTGGAGGGAGAGAGAGGCTAAGAGAATTGCTGGTGGCCGCTTTGAATTGCCCTGGACTTTTGAGACCTGCCCCCTGAGCTGCCAAGGACTGAGGAGACATGGCTGTTTTGCTGGTACTTTGTCTGTCTGTTTTGATGTTGTTTTGCCAGATTTGTCCACTGGTGAAAGACAGTCCTTTTGTTGAAGAAGTCCTGGAACCTGGCTGTTCACTAAGAAGCCCTGAGACTGTCCTGCAGACAGAGAGTGAATACTGTCCACTGGTGAGGGACAGTGCTGTTGTTGCAGGGGTCTGGAGACTGTCCTGCAGACAGAATGAATACTGTCCACTGGTGAAGGACAGTGCTGTTGTTGCAGGGGTCTGGAGACTGTCCTGCAGACAGAGTGAATACTGTCCACTGGTGAAGGACAGTGCTGTTGTTGCAGGGGTCTGGGA
>NW_027187325.1:4097338-4132533 GCF_028583685.1 Petaurus breviceps papuanus | reverse complement strand
TTGCTAATGTGTTCAGGGGTTCTAGGACTGTTCTACAGACAGAGGATGAATTCATGAAGGGACTGGCAATGTATCTTATGGCCTTGGTAAGCCTTGTCTCCCCAGGAACTAAGATTGCTGAGAACTTGCCTCGTGTCAAGATGAAGAAAAGACCTCCATTTGGGTATTAAGTGCTGTGTTTAAACTTGATGTAACTCTGGGGTAGATTCAATTGTGATCCAGGGGGGGGGATCTTTTGACCTTATTGTGCTCTGTGATTGACAAATGAAGGTACTTTACCTATGTTTGGAAACTAATCTCCATTTGAGAAGAGGGGTTTTGTGGTGGACCAAATGAAGGTATAGCCTAGGGGTGGAGAAGTATTTAGAACAGGGACTTTGTAATTGATTGAATGATTGGAAGGTCCTGGGGTTGGGTAGTACTTGGAGATTATTTAATCATGCTTAGTAAATGCTGTATTTTGAATGATGTCATGTTTTGATCTTCTCTCTTCTGGGTTTGTTACTGAATAAAATGGAGAGCACCTATGCTGGTATTTTGAACCTGGGAAGTTGCCTTTGCTTGGTATTACATTACACTGATGAAACTTTTCTCAGTATTAGAATACTTGGAAATGCATATATACATATATATATATATATATACACACACACATGTCTATATAGGAGGGCATATGTGCATATGAATACATATGTGACCATGTGTCTATATGGTTACAGGTATACATAGACAGAGAGCACAGGACCAATGTAACAGGAAGGGATGATACTTAAAAAGTGAAATTAAGAGATGAGAGAGTAATATAATGAGAGGAGATGGGGAGAGACAGAATGGGGTAAACTATCTCACATAGAAGAGGCAATGGAAAACTGTTACAATGGAGGGGAAGAACAGGAAGGCAAAAGGGAATGAGTCAACCTTATTCTTATTGAATTTGGCTTAGAGAGGGAATGCCATACACACTAAATAGGGTATCTCACCCTACAGGAGAGTACGGGGGTAAGGGGATGAGAGGGGGAATGACAGAAGGGAGGGCAGGCTGGGGGGAGGGAATTTGGAAGCACCCACTTTTGAAAAGGGACAGTATCAAAGCAGAGCATAAAACAGTTGGAGGGTGGGATAGGATGGAGGGAAATATAGTCAGTCTTTCAGAATATATCCACTATGGATATGTTTTGCATAGCTATACATGTACAGCCCATATTGAATTGCTTATCTTCCCAGTGAGGGTGGGTGATGAGGGAGGAAGGGAAACAATCTGAAAATTTTAAAATCAAATGTTTAAAAATATGTTTTATTTTTTTATATATATTATTATTATTTTACATGTAACTGGTAAATAAGATATACAGGCTATGGAGATCCACCGTGCCCTATTGGAGAGTCAGAGGGGACATGGGGGAAGGTATGGGAGAGAGCAGATTGGGGGAGGGAATATTCAGTGGCATAACTGATTTGGGGTGGTGGGTAGGGGAAAAATGGGGAGAAAATTTGTAATTCAAAATCTTGTGGAAATGAATGATGTAAACTAAAAAATTGTTAAAAAGAGATAAAAAATAAAGTATGCTTCCATCTGTATTCAGACATCATCAGTCCTTTCTCTAGGGACAGATAGCATTTTTCATCAAAAATCCTTCTGCATTGTCTTGGATCCTTGTATTGCTGAGAATAGTTACATCATTTACAGCTGATGATCTTATATTACTTCTCCTACTTTGTGCCCAGTACATTTCACTTTGCATCAGCAAAGTCTTTCTAGGTTTTTCTCAGAGTATCCTGCTCATCACTTCTTTTAGCAAAATGGCATTCCATCATAATCATATACTTCAGTTTGTTCAGCCATTCCCTGATTGATGGACATCCCCTCAATTTACAGTTCTTTGCCACTAGAAAAGAAATGTTATAAATATTTTTGTACATATAGATCCTTTAATGCATTTTTTTATCCCTTTTGGGATACAGACCTAGTACTGGTATTGCTAAGTCAAAGGCTAGGCATAGTTTTATATCACTTTGGGCATAATTCCAAATTGCTCCACAGAATGATTGAATCAGTTCACAATGCCACAAACAGTACATTCATTAATTCCCAATTTCCTCCATATTCCCTCCACTGTTTGTAGTTTTCCTTTCCTGTCCTTTTAGTCACTCTAATAGGCATGACGGAGTAGCTCAGAAATATTTTAATTTGCATTTCTCCAAACAGTAGTGATTTAGAGTATTTTTTATGTGACCAGATAACTTTATCAGAAAACTTCATGTTTTACCAATTTACCAATTGGGGAATGGCTCCTATTTCTATAAATTTTTCTCAGTTCTCTATATGTTTGAGAAATGAGGCCTTTATCAGAGAAAACTGTTTCAAAATTTTTTTCACAGTTTCTATTGCTAACAATTTCTCCCCCATCCTACCCTCCCCCATTTGTTCTATTCTCTCCTTCCTTTCACTCTGTCTCTCCTCAAAAGTGTTTTGTTTCTGACTACTCCCTCCTCCAATCTTCCTTCCCTTCTATCACACTCCCCCACCCCTTCTCTTATCCCCTTCCTTTTCTTTTTTTCTTTTAGGAGAAAGTAGATTTATATACCCAACTGAATGTGTATATTATTCTTTCTTTGGACCAGTTTTGATGAGATTAAAGGTCACCCACTCCACCTCACTTCCCCTCACTATCATCCCATATAAATGTTTTTTCTTGCCTCTTTTGTGAGATAATTTACTCTATTCTACCTCTCCCTTTCTCTTTCTCCTAGTATATTCATCTCTCACCCCATAATTTTAATTTTTAGATATCATCCTTTCATATTCGTAGTCAAATCATATCTCTGTCCTCTGTCTACATATTCTAACTCCTTCAATAATGAGAAAGTTCTTACAAGTTACAAGTGTCATCTTCCAATATAGGTAAACGGTTTAGCTTTATTAACTTACTTATGATTTCACTTTCCTATTTGCCTTTTTATGCTTCTCTTGAGTCTTATATTTGAAAGTCAGCTTTTCTATTTAGCTTTGGTCTTTTCATCAAGAATGCTTCAAAACCCTCTGTTTCATTGATTCCTCACCCCCAGCCCCAAAGTATTATACCTAGTTTTACTGGGTAGGTTATTTTTGGTTTTAATTCTAGCTCCTTTGACCTCCAGAATATCATATTCCAAACCCTCTGATCTTTTAATGTAGAAACTGCTAAATCTTGTGTAATCCTGACTATGTCTCCTTGATATTTGAATTGTTTCTTTCTGATTGCTTGCAATATCTTCTCCTTGACCTGGGAAATCTGGAATATGGCTATAATATTCCTGGGAGTTTTCATTTTGGTATCTCTTTCAGGAGGTGATTGATGGATCCTTTCAATTTGTGCTTTATCCTTTGGTTCTAGAATGTCAGGGCAGTTTTCTGTGATAATTTCTTGAAAGATGATGTCTAGGCTCTTCTTTTGATCATGTCTTTCAGGTAGTTAAGTAATTTTTAAATTATCCCTCCAGGATCTATTTTCCAGGTTTGATTTTTTTCCAGTGAGATATATTGCAGTGTTCTTTTTAAAAATTCTTTTTATTTTATTGCATTATTTCTTAATTTCTCATAAAATCAAAGCTTCCCCCAAAATGGGAAGATTAGTGAGTTCTGAAAGAAGACTATTTATCTTCCCAAATTTTTCTCTACCTTTCTTACTTGATTTTCAAAATCCTTTTTGAATCATCCATGACCTGAGACCAATTAATATGTTTTCTTGGAGGCTTTGTATATAGGAGCTTTGACTTTGTTATCTTCTGAGTTTGTGTTTTGATCTTCCTTGTCACCATAGTAATTTTTTGTGTGTCATTTGCTCATTTTCATCTTCAGGAGTTTTGTGCAGTTGTTTTCAGAGGTAATTCTAGGGATCTGTAAGTTTTCAATTCTTCCAATGTTAAATGATCTAAAGAGAGGTGTGTTTACTACTCTCCTGGTCTGTGCTCTGATCTGTGAGTGATCATAAGCACTTTTTTTGGCCTGTAACTGTGACAAGGATCCCCACTCTACTGTGGTCACAAACTCTAGTGTTCCCCAGGAATTTTTTATGGCATTATTTAATGATGTTCAGAGGGGTTTGGGGGAGAGCTCAGGAAAGTCACTGCCTTTTCTTTACCATCTTGACTGAAATTTTATTTAAAACAACCCCTAAATCTGATAATATGATCTAATGCAGCCCTCTTTTTTTGACATTAAAAAAAACAATACTCTCTGAATTAGTATACTTATTAAATACCATACCAAACTGCTGAAAGACTACTTTATAGAACTAGAAATAATACAGCTTTTATGGAGAAGGAAAAAAAAAACAAATTAAGAATCTAAAGAGAAATAATAAAAATAAATGGGAAGGAGTTATAGTAGTGCCTATTCTCAAAGTATACTACAAAGTAGTTATTATTAAATCAATTTGATATTACTAAAGAAATAGAGAGATTGGTCAGTGAAACAGATTATGTACACAATATACAGAACAAATGTATCAAATACCTTAGTATTTGATAAACCCAAAGACCCCAAGTACTGGGATAAGGACTCATAATTTGGCAGAAATTACTGGAAAAATTGGATTGCAGTAAGGGGAAAAAACAGATTTAGACCAATACCTCACATTTTATACAAAGAAAAGCTCTTAATGAAAATGTTATGTACATAGAAAATGCCCCATCATGAGCCAATTAGAAAATATAGGAAAATACCTATCAGAACTATGGGTTTCAGAAAAGGTCATGACCATACAAGGACTAGAGAAAAACCTAAAGAGATTGAAACTGGTGTTCAACTGCTCTGGTAATGTCTTTCTATATTTAAAGAATCTGTGTATATTTAAAAAGATTGGCTCTTATATGACTGATTTTCAATCTGTTACCAGGCTCATATTCAAAATATTTTTATCTACCTCTGGGTAAAGGATTTAAATTTCAGTATTGCATTATTGCTACCAGGATGACAGTTAATTAGAAGGAAGTGTTTTTCCTTTTTAAGATTATGAAAAAGTAGGGGCAGCCAGGTGGCCCAGTGAGTAAGAGTATCGGCCCCAGCTTTGGGAGACCCGGGATTGGTTCCAGCCTCAGATACTTGGCACCCACACAAAAATTAACTGGCCATGTAACCTTGAGCAAGTTACTTAACCCCAATTGCTTTAAAAAAAGATTATGAAAAAGGATCTCTATCATATAGGAAGATCTTGGAAAACGATGTTATTTAATGTTGATTTGTGTGTGTGCACTCATATGCTATGATACATTAATGTACAAACCTATACAGTATATATGCATGCATTTATCTCATTTGCATGTATATAAGTATGTGGATATGCAGACATATATCCACACACATCATAGCTAAAGAAAGAGAAAAAAAAGTCTGCACATCAAAGCTAGAAAAAAAAAATTAAGACAAGGAATTTATGATGATTTAAAAAAAATGAATGGGGAGAGATTATAATGAAGAAATTGGATACTCCTAAGTAACATTGATAAATTATCAAGAATCTTCATTGAATTAACAGATATTTAATAACCAGCATTTATATAATACTTTAAATTTTGCAAAGGGTTTTATAAATGCTATCTCATTTTATCCTCACAATCCTGGGAAGTAGGTACTATTATTTTTATCATTTCATAGATGTAGAAACTGACGATATTGAGGGTTAAGTGATTTGTCCAAGGTCACATAGTTAGAAAGTGCCTCAGGTTGAAATTCATCTCAGGTCTTTTTTTGACTCACATTCAAGCACTTTATCTACACTACCTAATTCACATATTAATGTTTTGTATTATGCTAGATACTGTGGTTGCTTGGGTTGCAGGAAAAGAATTCAAAAGAAGCATAGAACTATAGCCTAACTCATAAGGACCCTACAGTCTAGCTAAGGATATGATGAGACTCCTTCAGTACTTCAGTGGACCTATGGTCTCATTGATGTGAGTACTCCAATGTAACAGTATTACTGATCACAGTTCATGCTTCTTTTCTCATTCTTTAAGACTGTTAATGATGACCTCCTGTAAATATTTAACACTAGTCCCACCAAGGAACGAGAGGACTTGTTCTATATCTGAACAATAAAAAATCCCCTGGACTATCCATTGTTATCTCTTAATTTCACTCAATTACAGACCCACCTCCTTTCCTTGATGCATGTTTCTTTAATGACATTCTTTTTGCTGCTTCTTCAGCACATTGTACCATTGGTAATGTGTTACAGGACACAAATGGCCCTGCTGTGTGCCTTTGGGCTATATCAGACATCAATTTCTTGGAGATGAAGAATGTCAATGAATGAATATTTATTTTAAGACATGACTGTCCTACCTTAAATATCTAGTGGATGAGATTGTAGATAATGATAGGTCAATTAAATGGTATACAGAGCAAATTCCAAAGAGTCACAAAAGGGAAAAATCAAAGTGGGCTAGAATGGTTAAGAAAGACTTCTTGTGGGTTGTGCTGGGCTCTGAAAGATCAGCAGGTGTAACTGTAATGAAATTTGAAGATCCCTTTGTATTGGAATGCTGACAGGTACTTAGCACCTATTTTCAAATTAAGCTTCTGTTAAAGGAATAGAAGGTATGAACCCCTGTTGCTGATGTAACAGGAAGGGGCTGAACAGGGAGGAACTATACTGTATATAAGGAAGAGCACAAGCTGGGAAAGTCAGAACTTCTTGGGATGAGCATCTGAAGGCTGGGCTGCTGCTACTGGACTAGGACTTCTGCAGAGAAAATGATTTTGATTCTGAAAACAGAGCTGCTGAAAATTTCTGAGGGACAGCTGGAGCTACTGAAGACTGAGGAAGCATGACTGTGGTGCCAGTATTTTGTACAAATGTTGCTGTGACTTTGTTAATTTGAATGAATGTTGTTGTGGCTTTGTTAAGCCTCATCCCAGGAACAGAGACTGTGAAGAATTTGAAATGGACTGGATACTGTGAGCTCCAATATGGAGCAGGAACTGCACAGAGAGCTGGACAAGGAGTTGGGAGCTGTCCGCCTTTGAACTCAGGTGGCAGTTGGTTAGATTTGGGCAGGAGCTGGGACTGTGGAATCTGAAACCCTGCCCTGAGTCAAGATGAAAAGACCTCTCTGTGGGTAATGAGTAGTGATGAAATTGTCATTTACGTGTGACCAGGGGTAGATGGCCTGTGTATTTTCCACTACCCCTTAAGAGGTTACTGAGGAGTGACTGATGACTGAGTCGTGACTGATGATTGAATAGTGATTGATTTTTAACTTAGTGTGCCCCATGGGTGGAGGACTTTGTCCTTTGTCCTTTATGATTGAAAGATTGAGTTACTGATTGATTGACTAAATGATTGTAGTTTGTTCAAAACTGTGTGACCACTTTGGTGAAAACTATGTGACCATTTTAGTGATAAGTTGTCGAGTTGTGACATGGTGAATGCTGCATTTTTATTTTCTGTGATAAGTTGTAACATTGTGAACACTGTTGCTTGATTTTCTGTGAATGTTTTGCTCTGATTTGTTTTTGAATAGAGAGTTCACTATACTGTGTAATCAGAATCTTGCAAAGCTGATCACAGCAGCAGTCCTCTGGAAAGCTGCTTGTATATGGCTTTGCATCAGGTTAAGCATAGATGAGGAGATGGTAGAACTTTATAGATGAAGAGGATATATAATGATTAGGAACAATCTATTTCCTTTGTGTTTCATAAAGTTTTGTTTGCTAGCAACAATACCAACTGACCTGCTACTTAGATTGGTTGCTGGTAGAACTAGTGTTTTGATTATTCTTAAGCTATGCAATGAATGACCCTGTTGCTATAGATTCTTGTGTGTGACATAAATGTAAGGACTTTGATTTCCCTTCATTTTTTTCCTCCATTCTTGCAAATTATTGTTTTATTTAGTTTTAACGGGTTTGGAAAGGATAAGAAAAAAGGTTTTGTAAAATAGGCCCCTAAAAAGTCAGCAATTATAGTTATTTTTAAGTAGGCTAATCAGTATCTTTTTCAATGTGTAATCAAGTGGCAGTCTATAATTATTTGAGCCACTTGGCTCTCACATACAATTGGATAAAGCAAAATGCACTCTCTCTCTCTTTTTTTCTTTCATTACATTTCCTGCTCCTTTGCAGTTTATAACTGATGGTTGGATTTGTTTTTCCCCAAAGCTCAGTTTTGGAGGAATTCCAGTCCCAGGCAAACCAGGAACATTCCTGAAGAAAAACTTTCATGGATGTATTGAAAACCTTTATTATAATGGAGTCAACGTAATTGATTTGGCTAAAAGACGCAAGCATCAGATCTATACTGTGGTAAGTCAGAAAGCATATCTTTGCACCTGCTTATTTCTAGCTACTTTTTGGTAAGCTTGCCTGATTTTCTCTACTAGACACAGTCTGCCAACTAAGATGATACTGCTCTCAGTCAATAGCGGTTCACAAGTATAATTGGGTCATTGGAAGAATGTAGAGATTTTCAGCATCAATAGAGCTATCGAGGGAAACAAACACATTAGCAGGAATTCAAAGATTTCCATTTCCCTCATGGAATTGAGTCAGCTGTAGTTAGAAGTGCAGTCAGGAATTTGTTAAGCTGAATCATTTTTTGCTACTGCCCGCAAGGCAGCTGATGGAATCACAAATGTCTTTATAACTATGGACATGCAGATTTTGACCCCCTGAACTTAATTTTTAATGAAAATGAGTTTACCTGAAAAAAGTCAAACTTAGTATATAGTGCTTTTAAGAAAACATGATTGTTGCTATCTCAGGATAAGTGTGGGAAATGATAGCTATTTTCTTTGTGGAAAGAGTTGTCAACTTTTTGAATGAGGAAAGGTCCTCCACTAGAGGAAGAAATTATTACTATTCCAAGGCATATGGGAAGGCTACGTGGTCATGTTATTTTGTCTATTTTTTTCTTTATCTGAAAAGATATTAAAACCCATCTTACTAAGGGTATGGTTTAACCTTTGTCCTATGACTATAGTTTGCAAATGTTGCACTTTTGAGGTGTCAGGGCAGTGAATAATTATTTTCTTATGTCTTTATCATTTAAGACTATGTTTGTTCAACTTTTGTTGGTGAGCCAATGACTATTTCATTGCATGTATCCAAAAGGGCTTTTTGTTGTTTGTTACTTGGTTGGTTGATTGGTTGAATAAGAAATGACTCAGTGAATCTGATTTCTGACAGTGGCATCAAGGGGCAACATGTATTGTACTATAATATCAAACTCAGAATGTTGGGGATATATGCCCCAATATTCATATCTCTCTTAAACCCCATTAGCAGTGGACTGCTACCCTCTTTAGTTTGACTCCAACTTACCTGTCAGATCTTATACCCCACACTGCTAGTGCATAGCTGCCATGTCATCAGTATTAATCTGCTCATACTTGACCAAACATATGTCTAGCCCATACCATCCCTACTGTCTGGAGTGTTCTTTCTTTTCTAATGATCCAACAGTACTCATCTGAACAAAACCAATTTGCTATGAAATATCCCAGACCACTCCATCTCATAGTAATCTCTTACTCCTCTGAATTCATAGTAGCTATAGTATTTTACTAGGTCCTCAATGTGAGGTCCTTTGACAGAATCCAAACTTCAAAGAAGAAAACCCCTTAATAAAGTGATTTATTCTGTAAAGCTTGGACTCAATCAAAAAGTTGCATCCAAGGACCTAGAAGGTCACAGTTTCCCCACCCCTGGCACCATTCAGATGTACTTAATCTTGCTATGGTTTATGATTTTATTATGTACTATAATCTTGTAATTCTATTTAGGTAATTTTCTTTTACTTTTCCTGTATTAATTTCCAATCTCCTCAAATATATTGTAATCAGGAAAAGAAAGGGAACTATATACATGTATTATATTAAATTGTTATATTATAAAAGATGTTGAAAAGAATTGTGGTATTTTTTTTAATTTGGTGAACCATTTCCCACTCCCCTTATCAAGAATTACTACATTTTATAGACATTAACTTTATTATAATTTCTTTTATTCCCCTCCCAATTAAAAAATATAGTCACTTTCATAATTATCTTCTTTTTCTCATGACTAAAGTGTTTTGACTTTTTAGTTCACTTGACCTATTAAGTGTGACATGCCTTTCAAATTTCAATATATCCAGTCTGTTCTTCAGGCATTACAGAATTTCTAGTGCCTGAAAGAGATGTCATCTTCCTTATTTCTATACTTATGAAGTTCACTCATGAAGATGACTCCTTAAAGGTCATGTTTTTACTCCTTTGTGCCCTGTACATTGTGATTGCTCAATTAATGAGGTTGTCTTACTGATTAACTAATAACCTTTAGAATGATTGGAAATTTAAGTATTTTGTGCTCCTATAAAGAGAGAGGCTTTAAAATATTTTTGGGAGGGGGGGATAAAAAGAAAGAAAAATAAGTGGGGGAAAGAGAAAATCATAATAGAATTTATAGTACATTAAAATTCATATATATATATACATATAAATGTGTGTTTGTGTGTATGTGTGTTTGTATGTATGCATAACTGCTGACTCCTTTTTCCTTTTAGTGATTTGAATAAAGAAATTAGACCCCAATGGGTTTTCATATGCATTTGAATACTGCTTTCTTGTCTTTAGAGGAAGAGGGTTAATCTTTTCATTTTTATAAATGGATTCTGCATAATACTCTCATATACATTATGATTCCCAATTCTTCTCTTTCCTTCATATCAAATAAGTTGCTAGTATTATATACAATTCTATTTTTATAATAAATTTCCAGTCTCTCAAATTATTACCACTCACATAATCATCATATTTGTTAAGAACTTCTTTTTACTTGGAATGTTATATTGCTTCCCTCCCCCTGCCCCTGCCAGTCTCCAATCACTTGCCTTTCTAGTCCTTCTTCCACACATCTGTCAATTTGATATTCTTAAAGTACAGGTTAGAAAAAAAAAAAACACCCTCTTCTCTAGAAGTTCCAAGGTCTTTCTATTTTTATAGAATAAAATAGAAATTTATCTCTTTGATTTTTAAGGACTTTCACAATCTGGCCTCCACCTTCCTTTCTAGAATTATAGTACATTATTCCCTTTTCCTGAAATTTATGCTCATGTCAAACTGCCCAGGCTGTATATCATGTTAAATCCCCTATGTCTGTGCCTTTGCACAAGACCTCCCCCGTGCCTAGAACGTACACTTCACCTTTGCGCACTGGAATCCTTAAAGCATAGTGCATTGGTTATCTCCTACAAGAAGCATGCCTTAATATCTCCAGTTACCAGTTTTCTACCCTCTTTGAACTAGTTTGATAGTCAATAAATGTTTACTAAGAATTTACTTTGCTGGGGTGGCCAGGTAGCACAGCACATAAGAGCACCAGCTCCAGTGTTGGGATGACCTGGGGATCAAATCAGGGTTCAGACACTTAGCACCCACCCAGAAACAACTGGCTGTGTAACCTTGAGCAAGTTACTTAACCCCAATTGCTTAGGGGCAGCCAGGTGGCTCAGCAAGTAAGACCACCAGCCCCAGTGTCGGGATGACCTGGGGATCAAATCCAGGCTCAGATACTTAGCACCACTCGCAGAAATAACTGGCCATGTAACCTTGAGCAAGTTACTTAAACCCAATTGCTTAAAAAAAAATCATTTACTTTGCTAAGCAGTGGGATCACAAAACAAAACAAAATAACAACCCCCTACCTCTTCCCCACCCACCCCAATATTGGTCTAGGGCTTCAAATACTAACATTCAGATGGAACAGAAAACATGCAAGCATCTGTCTATGTTTCTCTGTACCTATCTATGTATCTTTCTATGTATGTATCTGTCTATATCTATCTATCTATCTATCTATCTATCTATCTATCTATCTATCTATCTATCCATCGGACATACCTTCTGTATATTTCTGTGTATCCATCTAACTAGCTAGCTAGCTATCTCTCTTTCCATTCATCCATTTATCTTTACCCACATGAAAGTGTGTGAACACACACACATACACATATGAAAGAAATAATCTCAGAAGAGAGTCATTGGGGGTGGGAGAGGACTGGTTAGGACTCATGCAAAATTGGGATTTGAGCTGAGACTTGACAGAGCCATGAAAGTCAGGAGATAGATGTGAGGAGTGACATCATTTCAGGAAGGAGGAAAAGACAGGATTGAGAGAGGAAGTGTTATGTACAAAGAGCACCAAATTTGCCAGGATACATTTTCTACCTACTTTTTAAAATACATATTTTCATTCCCTCTCTCCACAGATCCCAATCAAATACAATTTCCTTAAAAGTAGGGACTGATATTTTAAAATTGTATCCAAATGCCTGGAACATAGCAGCTACTTTACAAATGCT
The DNA here is from genome assembly GCF_028583685.1 of Petaurus breviceps papuanus. Lineage (NCBI taxonomy): Eukaryota > Metazoa > Chordata > Mammalia > Diprotodontia > Petauridae > Petaurus > Petaurus breviceps. The sequence goes on along the minus strand of NW_027187325.1, from coordinate 4,120,210 downwards.
TGTGCAATGAATAATGCCATTTTTATTTCACTTCCATTACTTTTTTTTAGCCACTTAATATTTCCATATCACTATATTATACTATGGATCTTCAGGGCCTCCAAGAGTCCATGGACCAAGTTCAAGAGGTCCGTGAGCTTTGATAGAAAAAAATATATATTTTCACTACCCTTGGGTTGTCATTATAATTCTGTATATTCTATTACATATTCTATTATATATACACATGCATGCATGTGTATGTACTATGTATGTATGTATATGAGAAAACATATTTTTTCTGAGAATATGACCATAGGCTTCACCAGAATTCCATAGAGATCCTTCCAAAGAGGACCCAAAAAAGTTTATAATTGTTTTATAGTTATTAATAATTGTTTTGTTGTTCAGACATTGTAGTTCTGTCTAATTCTTCATGACTTCATTTGGGTTTTCTTAGCAAAGATACTGGAGTGGTTTTCTGTTTTCTTCTCTAGCTTATTTTATATATGAGGAAACTGAGGCAAATAGGGTTAAATGATTTGCCCAGGGTCACATAATGTGTCCACGGCTAGATTTGAAGTCAGGTGTTCCTGATTCCAGGCCCAGTTTTCTATCCACTAAACCACCTACTTTCCCATTTATAATTATAGACTGCTATTATTATTAATTATGGTGGTGTGTGTTTATGAGTTTTGATATCATAAAATGCAACAATAATTTAGTTTATCGGTGAACATATTTACCACCACCACTTAGGAAAAGTGTTTGTCAAGGTAACATTGGATGGTCAGGCATGGATGAATCATTGTATGTATCACTGGAGAGAATCAGTGAGATTTCAAATACATTAAAATACGTGATAATTACTATTAATATTAATCAAATGCCTATTAGGTCCAGAATATAGAGGAATATTAAAATGTCTTAGAAAAATACAAATATATTATCAATATTGGTATTGTCTATAATAATTTTAATAATAGCTAATTATTAAAGATTATTCCATAATTTACAACTCTTTACAAGTTTAGAGTTTTATTTGGTTCTCACAACTTTATGAGTTTACAGGGTAGATGTTATCTACATTTCACAAATAAGTAGAATGTGACTCAAGCAGATGGGGAAGAAATATTTATTACATGCTTACTATGTGCCTGGCAAGGTTCTAAGCACTAGTGATACACATATAAACAAAAAGAAAATCAGTCCTTGCCCTCAAGGAGATTAAATTCTAATGAGGGGAAGACAGCATATAAAAAAGTCACTGAAAAGAGAAAGGAGTAAGAAATGTTCACATGGAATCAGGGGGTAAAAGACAGACTCAGAAGTTCAAGTAGAATAAGAATGAACCATGGTAGGTCTAGATTCATCCCCAAAATTGAGGCCCCAGGAACAAGTAGCCGTTGGCAACAGGGTATCTGTATGGTGGAGGGATATTCCAGAGTGAGAAGGCTCTAGGCAAAGATACAGAGTGAAAAGATGCTGAGTAATGATTTTTAAGTCTAGAGTATCAGAAGCATAGCTGGAAGGGAAATACTTTCAAAGAAAGTTAAGTAGAGTGTGTAATTTGGACTTGGTCTTTTAAAGTCACTGAATGTATTTCACCTTTGATTTCCATAATTTGTTCATTAATGTCCAGTTTTGTACTTTGCTCAACTTTGTGTCCAGGAGATTTAGGCTCTCCTATGTAATACTGCCCAGATAGGTGCTTTCTATGACTTATTTATTTTTTTAAGCAATCGGGGTAAAGTAACTTGCTCAAGGTTACATGGCCAGTTATTTCTGGGTGGGGTGCTAAGTATCTGAGCCCGGATTTGATACCCAGGTCATCCCGACACTGGAGCTAGAGCTCTTTCTCGCTGAGCCACCTGGCCACCCCATGCTTTCTATGATTTATTAAGGTAATCATTACAACTATTGCCAATAAGTAACACGTAAGCTTACAGTACCTCTTAGCTCAAGCCAATGATGTGGTGATTCTTACAGTGGGAATATTTCCTATGGAACCCATAGTGTAAGATTCTTTGATATGATCAGCACATAACATTTTTAAACACAGTCATTTGTCTAATGTTTTTCCTAATAGTTGGCAAAGAATTTAGGATATATAAAGGTTGAGAAAATGTATTTCACTTCTACAGTGTTCACTCGGGAAATCTGTGTTTGTGTATATGAGTGAACTATAAATATCTAAGATTCCTATGGCAACATTCATACTGCAAGCCACCACATTGGTATATTATGAAATATTTTTAAAAGATGGTTTATTAAATATGTACAATGAAGAAGAGAGGAAAGAAGCAAATGCAGAAACAGATAACAGGAGAGTGAATGTTGCCAACCTTATTGCCGTCTTTTCCCAATGAAACCCAGACCAATACTTTAAACCACATTTTGGTGTCTTCCAAGTCCTGAAGTACTCATCATTTTGTTTAAAGCTCCTTTGGAATATTTCATCCTTCAGGCCTTAATTGAGTGTATGCTTAATTTGAGGAACAATGAATCCATTTAATGTTAATGCATCTAAAAAGAGAATTCTGTGAAGATTGCTTTACTATAATAGTAAAAAGACTTCACCTGTTAACTTTTATAACTTAAAATGCCATTATTCTCCCCCCCCACCAAATGGCTGTCATCATGTTGCTTAAATAAAGACTCAGTTCATTAAAAATATTTTCATCTTCTTAGATCCTATGTCTAAAGAAAATGTTTTCATTATTAATTGTTTAAATAGAATCTGTTTCCTTTTTCCTCATTCCTGGTCAGCTCAGTTTTATCCAAAGGTCCTATGTCAGCTTCAAAGACAGCTTTGCTTGAAAATAGCTATGTGAAAACTCAGCCATCTGAAAAGAAATGGTGGTTCTCTCCATTTTTATATTATTATTATCTCCATTCTCTCCAGGTTTTATATGTGCACCCTAGTTATGTGCTTAGCAAATCAAGGTGGTTTTGGTAAATTTTAGAAATTCTTTATTCAGTCACCAAGTATGCATCAAGTGTTCACAACCTATGAAGAGCCATCTAAATCTCAAAAGAGATTACATCATCAAACACAGGTGTCTTTTTGCATCCTGAGATCAGTAGGCAGCCCCATTGTTATTTGTCATTATTTTCTTGTGTGGTTTGCCCATCTCCTTTGAGACGCAACAGCTGTTCTATTGGGATAATTCAATTTAGTCTTTATGGCTCTATTTGACTGTAAGATGATCCTGCACATCCTAAAATGTAGTAAAGCTAACAGCTTAAAACAGACATTAAAATATCTCACCATTTCTTTTCAAATATTCTATCCTGTGTCAATATATCTTTGTATAATAAACAATTGGAAAACAAATGACCCATTCGAGAGTGTATACAGTTCTTGGAGCATGCATTATTATATTGTTAATTTAAAATGTTTATCCCTCTCTTTTGTTTCCTAGAATGTTTAATTTGAAGCATTGCAAAGGAATCCTATGCAAATATATTCCATTAAATTCTTGATGCCCACCCCCCAACCCACCCAATTTTATAAATCTGTTCCCAGGTTAAGGTTCAGAACACCATAAATATCTTTATGTTAGTGAGTACCTCAATGCATTATAGTGTTTTGGATTTCTTTTTGGACAAAGAGTTTTAGAGAGATAAATAATAACTTGATTGAGAGAGAGATGGAGATAAACTTATATTTAGATCTTTCTGTATCTATAGGTCTATGAAATATATAGACAGATATTTATATGTTTCTAGGTGGATATTGTAGCAGCAAGCACCCCAGCGTCTCCAGGGTGGCTGCCAACACAGGTTCTTAGATCTGCTTTTCTAAAGAAAAGCAATTCAAAATGGGTTAACAATCTTGCTTTAATCAAACATATCATTTATCTAGCTCACGGGAAAAAGGTCAGCACCCCGAACTTCAGAGTATACAGACAGAAACATTTCAAGCAGACAGGACTACAACTATCCAAACATTACATCCATACCAAATCACAGTTACCAGAGAGGGAGGCATCAACATCTGGGTTTTTCAAAGCCGGGGGGCTCTCAATGGCTGCCCATGGTCTCATCCGGTCAAATCACACAACACTTCTCAAAGTGAGCCCCAAAACAAAGTCTCACATCAGGGATTATATAGCCTTCTCCTGGGTCAGAGAATGTAGCAACCCTCTTGACCCAATGCCCAATCACAAAGCACCAAGGTGTGGGCAGTCCTGAAATACAAGCCTCCCACCACAGGCTCCAGGTGCACTTAACCTAGGGGCAGGGAAGATCTTCAAAATTTACATTTCTATAACAGATATATAGAGATATAATTATCTGGCTAGACATCTCACTATCAATGACTTATTACACACCATCATATAAGCAGGTAGATATAGTGTATGTGTGTGTGTATAACATGTGTATATGTATATGTGTGTATATGTATACACACATATACACAGATATATATCCACATACATATATGAGCCATAATGCATATTTCCAATATAAAATATTTTTTTAAATGGATCATGAGATATCCCCTTTTTTTTCTTATAACTAATAAAAAAAAATACTAACTGGACTAACAAGAGTGGAGTTCCAATCCCATCTCTTTCACTTAAGTGGAAAATGTTACCATTAGTAGTTGTGTGTCTTCACTTTTATCCTCTAGATTTTACTTTCCTCATTTGTAAAATAAAAATAATGCCTTGGTTAACATTTTTTAAAAATCCCTGATTCTAGAAAAAAAAAACACTTTTAGCAGTAGCTTGGGTAGTGCCTTGAAACATAAATCTGAATTGCAAAAGTGACTAATTCAAGTTGATTAAAAGAAAATGTATTCTTAATCAATATAGAAATTTCAATGAAGTTATCCATCTTCATTTCTGGCAAGGGGAATTATGGCAACTGGCTCCCACTTAGATTCTTTAAGGGGACGATTGACCTATAAAATAAAACATTTTGGAATGCTAACTCTTTGAGAGTAAAGAATACATCATTTTTATCCCTCATCATACACATTACCAAAAAAATGTGTCTTGTATATATTAGGTGATTAAAAACACTTTTTTAATTGACTTGAAATTATTTAAATAAATTGATTCTTAAAGATAAAATCTATAAGATCATTAGTACATCTTTGAGAAAATGCAATTGAATTAACATGATGATGATGATGATGATGATGATGATGATGATGATGGAGAACTATATTGGGAGATCTTGTCTGATGTTCATAGTCTTTTTTTCTATAGGTTCAGAATTTAAACTACCATCTTCTATTTACCATAGTCTGAAGTCTGGAAAATATATTCCCACATGGACAAATATCACCTTTGTCTTGTGTCTTGGCCAATGACCTAGAGATTCACATGGATTTGTTAGAGAAAACCTTTCATTTTACAGTGAGGCCCTAAATCTCTTGAGCTTATGTCAGGGATCATGTTTTATCCTACAGAACATTCTCTTTGATAAATGTTTTTTTGCCTTTGTAGAAACACTTTAAAGAACAAAATAACAGTGTTATCCTCCCTTTCTTAGATGCTTATTGCTCGCAACTTCCATCTTACCCATCGTGTCAATTTTGTTCAAATGCAGTTTGTGCCATCAACATATGTAGCAGCAAGCACCCCAAGCGTCCTCAGGGTTTGCCGCCCATACAGGTTCTTGGATCTGCTTTGTTAAAGGAAAGCAACTCAAAATGGGTTAACAAGCTTACTTTAATCAGTCAGACATATATCGTTTACCTTGTTCAGGGGAAAAAGGTCAGCACCCCAAACTTCAAAGCATACAGGCGGAATTATCAAGACAGAAACAGATCAAGTAGACAGATTTCCAAACTGTCCAACCATTACATCCATACCCAGTCAACATCTGGGTTTCCAAATCTGGGTTTTTCAAAGCCGGGGGACTCTCAACAACGGCTTCCCAGAATTCAGATCAAATCACAGAACACTTCTCAAAGTGAGTCCCAAAACAAAGCTACACATCAGGGCTTATATAGCCTTCTCCTGGCTCAGAGAATGTAACAACCTTTTGGACCCACTGGCCAATCAAAAAAGTATCTACTGAAAAACAAGCCTCCTACCCCAGGCTTCAGGTGCACTTTAGCCTAGGGGCAGGGAAGATCTTCCAAATTTGCATTCCCATTACAACATATTCCAGAAAAATCTGTTTCTTAATCACTTACTTCCAGTAGCTTCTTTACTCAACTTATGCCTGATAAATGCCATATAAGGAATTTTATGTCTGAGGAGCAATGTTTCTTAAACATTATAGAAAACTTTGACTTTGTAACTCTTTCTTTTCCAAGATGAAAACTTATCAACTTTTAACTATCCCTATGAATTTCTAAAGTGACCTGTTATTGAGTAGTGACGTGAAGTCATTAGGGGAAAAAAGCATTTGAATTTTTCATCAGATTTTTAAAAGATTTTAAAATAAAGGTCAGGAAAGAGAACAAATTAATTGCCGTTTTTCTCCTATGCAAAAAGTCTAAGTAATGAATTGAGGACTCTGCCCACCTCTCTCTCCAGTAACATTAGTTTTGATAGATGCCCTGGTTTGGTACAGGATATTTTTTTTTCTCAATAAAAATACTCAGATGCACTGTTCCAAGAATGATCATGTTAATGTTATGAAGAACAGTAAGTGGAGGGATGGCATATGGAATAGTGGTCTTATTAGCTGATCTATCCCTGAAACATCTGTGTTTAGCAGGCAGGAGGCAGACATTATAACCCTAACTTTATTCTGAAGGACATCGAGGGCCAGGGAAATGAAATGATGTATAGGCAACTATTACATTTACAGTAATGCCTTCATACCCTCACCTGTTCCCCAAAAAAGAACTCCAATTAGATTTTTCTAAGGTTCTGAATGACTTTCATGCAAAAATGGACAGACATAGCACTGAAATACATACCTGTGAAGCAAAGGTACATCTTGAAATAAATGTCTCTAAGTCAGCATGTCAGAAAGAGACTTCATGTTATATGTTAATTTCCAAATAAAAACCTCCAGCTGTCTCTACATCTTTTCTCTATTTGGTCAATATCTATGTTAAAAGGAAGATAAAACAAAGGCAGTTAATAGGGATTGTGTCTCTATTCTAGGTCCTCATTAAGTCATGCCTGAATTAGGATTGTTTAACATCTTCCATCTTATCCTTCCTGCCTTCAGTCTTTCCTTTACAAATTCATCCTGCTTACTACTGCCAGAATGATGTTTTCTTAAATATAATTTTCATCCTGTCTAGCTAGTTTTGAGAAACCTTTACTTTCCTATAACATAAATTTTAAGACAATCCTAAAGACCTAATTCTAAGCCCTACTCTGTCATGTTCAAGGCCTGCATATTAGGGACTTGAAATAATTTTAATGAACTCTGATTTCCTCAGACTTATTTATAGAGTTTTCATGAGAAAATTGTTTTATAAACTTTAAAGCACTACATCAATGTGACCTTCTCTGCTCAGTTTTAGAAGCTGTCATAATTCAGCTCCTCCTTATTCAATGATGATGATAAAATAACTAATTTTTATATGATGTTTCAAGGTTCACAAAATATTTAACTATTTTATGTTATGCAATTCTCACAACAATCTTGCTGTTTTTATCTCTAGAAGAAACTGAGGCTAAGAGATTGTTAAATGGTCAGGTTTACAGGCCTGTTAAGTTCCTGAGACAAGTTACAAGGTCAATTTTTCCTGATTCCTAGTTCAGTGCTCTACACACTATTGTAGCGGCAAGCACCCCAGTGTCCCCAGGGTGCCTGCTCACACAGGTTCTTGGATCTGCTTTGTTAAAGGAAAGCAACTCAAAATGGATTAACAAGCTTACTTTAATCAGTCAGACATGTATTGTTTACCTTGTTCAGGAGAAAAGGTCAGCACCCTGAACCTCAAAGTATACAGGCATAATTATCAAGACAGAAACATCAAGTAGACAGATTTCCAAACTGTCCAACCATTACATCCATACCCAGTCAACATCTGGGTTTCCACATTCTGGGTTTTTCAAAGCCGGGGGGCTCAGGAAAACGGCTTCCCAGAATCCATATCAAATCACAGAACACTTCTCAAAGTGAGCCCCAAAACAAAGCTACACATCAGGGCTTATATAGCCTTCTCCTGGCTCAGAGAATGTAACAACCTTATTGACTCACTGGCCAATCAAGAAGTATCTGCTGAAAAACAAGCCTCCCTACCCAGGCTTCTGGTGCACTTTAGCCTAGGGGCAGGGAAGATCTTCCAAATTTGCATTCCCATTACAACTATCAATCACTCAATCAGTCAACATTTTGAAGCACATACTATATCCCAAGCAAAATGCTAACTGTTGTGCATATAAAAGAGATAAAAGACAGACAACATGCAAACAAATATATACAAAGTAAGCTATATACCAGATAAACAGGAAATAATTATCATAGAGCCAAATGAAAATTTACATTAACTTTTTGGTTAAAAGAGAACAGAAAAAACAACAAAAACAGCAACAAACATCTGTGACATAGGTAATACAATGAGCAATCCGACTTGATCTAGTTACCTGCAATTGGCACATGACTTCTAATATATAAAGATGATCAGTCTTAAAATAAACATATCCAAGTGTCCTATTCCTGAATCAATTCTGAGCCTTATGTCAGAAGCAAAAATATAATTAGTCACTACTCAAAATACACGTTATTATTTTTTGTTAATAGAATTAGAAAAATAATTTATCCAAAGTCACATAACTTGTGTCAGAGCCAGGACTACAACCCAGACCTTCTGTGTCATGTGACTTCTTTCCATGATTATGTGTTGTATCTGGATAGGGATCAATACTTGAATATCCATTTTCTGCTTCAGTTTCTTGTTGATGGATGTGATCAAGTCTTCACCTTATAGTTATAAATATTATTGCCTCCGTGATCTTGCTAGCATCTGGGTCAGTCAGGTAGTAAGAATTTGTTAAGAATAAGCACCATGAAAAGACCCATGCCCTCCAGGCAGTTCTGTAATGGAAACACTTGCAAAAGGCATCATAGGACAAGCCTTGTGGAAAGTTCTTGTCTCCCTGATAACATAACTGAGCAGCAGGGCTCCCATTCCTGAGGTCAGTCTACTTAATTATCTCATCTTCCAAGCAGAAGTCTGATAATTGCTTCACTTTTCTGCATTCATAGCACATTAATGGTTGTTTAACTGCAAATAAAATTAGCTAATAAAAACAAAAACATCCTTCAAAAGAAGAGTAAGACAGTCTTGGAAGGACGTACTTATTTTTCCCAAATGTCAATGTATCATAACAAACAAACAACCCCTCTTCTCCACCACAACGAAAACGTGTTTCTTAATAGGAAAACTTGGGTGAATATTTAAGCTTTATCATAATATTTACCTACAGTTTTACTTAGATTTAATGACTGATGGCACCCTCATATCATATTCTATTTGCAAGAGGAGCTAACCTCTTCCTTGTTTCTACCTCATTTCCAGATTACACATGTGAAGCTCTGGGTTTAGCATTTTTAAAAAAAATAGACCAAAAAAAAAAAAAAACCCAAGACAAAAAAAGTGCATTCTGAATCCACAGATGGAAAGCTTACCCAGTAAGTAGTTTAAAGTGGTTTCTCAAGGTAATGTGGAAATGTAGCAGCTTCAAAAGATTTCCCTCATTTTTTAAAACAAATTTTGATGATTATTCTCTACTTACTATATATAAAGGATCATAAGCTTCATATTTGTATTAGAAACAATTTTATTTTCCAAATATTCTTGACTGATTAGATGCTGAATGAATTTGAACAGATTATTAATTGTAATTGATGATAGAATCCAGCACAATGTAATAAGGATTTCATGTCTACTTCTCCCCTTCCTTCTACCGAAGCTTGAATATGTGTGTATGTATATATGTATATATGTGTGCATATATATATATATATATGTATATGTAACTATAGTTCTCCCACTAGATTGTAAGCTATTTGAAATCAAGAAATGTGTCATTTCTTACCTCTGTATCCCCAGGACCTATCAGAGTGCCTTACATATACTAAACATTCAATAAATTTGTTGAATTAAAGTGAATTATGGAATAATGAAACCTAACTTTACCGGCTCCTTTATTTGCCTCCCTAAGGAATACCTTTGAGCCATTCTTCCATTTAACTTCAGCTTCCTTGTATCTTTTGAATTCATTTAAAGCAAGAATGTCAAAATTAATATTATTAAATTCTTCCAGTAGGACATCAATATTTCAGTCCTTATATAAGGATTTCACATAAGGGAGTTGTCATAGCTGATTTGATAATGTGCCCAAAGGCAACGTGAATAATTCATTTCATGGACAATTGGTCCGATCTTCCTGACAGAGATCTTGGTGGCCATAAGCAAAAATATTACTGTGAATGTACCTATGTCCTTATCTATTGTAGAAAAATGAATAAATAGGGGCATTATATGAGGAACTTGCGAAGGTTCTTTTAAGCAAGTTAAGATGTACAATGATCCTAGGTGAATTCAAAATCTTTCTGGCAGAGACTCTCTTCCATCTGACTGTCAACTAAGTTGTTAATTGATAATTAAGGTGTTAGTTTATCACTTTAACACATTCCAGGATAATTCACTTTTTAATTGGTTGCCGACTGAAGAAAGTATAAGACCCAAAGGAATAGTCTTAATTTTGGAATTTTAAATGGTTCATATTTCAGAGAAAAAAAGAATTTGCCTAATGTCCCTTAAGATCATGGTGCTTTCTATTCTACAATAATAGCTCATATTTATGTAGGTCTTTAAGATTTACTATGGTCTTCATAAAATCCCTATGGTTTATAATTTTTATACATGATTAAACTAGCACTCTATTAAGATATGACTTGTCTCTGGTCATATGGTTAATAAGGGTGAGAGGGTGAATACAAACCCATATCTCTTGAATATAAATTGAATTTTCTTTCCAAAATTGCAGACAGTTACTCTATCCATTTGCTGTGAGGTTAACCTGGGGCAATGAGAATTCACCTGACAATCAGAATAATAAGACGTTACAGTTTTGTTTTGTTTTTAACAATAACAGATTAGGTAAGAGGGCATTTCTATGTCCTCTATTTCCAACAAAAGCTCTAGGTCAAAAGGAAGTAGATCCAATGGGATGAGGTAAGTCATGTCAACATATTAGACTATAATATCCTTGAAATCAACATCCGGGTTTCAACATTTGGGTTTTTCAAAGCCGGGGGACTCTCAACAATGGCTTCCCAGAGTTTCATCTGATCAAATCACAGAACACTTCTCAAAGTGAGCCCCAAAACAAAGCCTCAAATCAGGGTTTATATAGCCTTCTCCTGGCTCAGAGAATGTAACAACCTTATTGACCCACTGCCCAATCAAAAAGTATCTCCTGAGATATCTCCACCACAGGCTCCAGGTGCACTTAAGCCTAGGGGCAGGGAAGATCTTACAAATTTACATTCCCATTACAACTTTGAAACAGGTTACCTAGTGAGGTTAAACAATTTTCAAAAATAATTTTACCCTTTCAGATGAAATAGTTATAAAATACTTAGCACAGTTCCTGACACATAGTAGGTGCTATATAAATGTTTATTCCTTTTCCTGCTTTCACTTGCCTTAAATACATTCTTGTTTACATAAGGACTTTTAGACCCCACGACTTCCTGTTCATCATTACCCACTGGGGTCATAGAGCAAAATTTAAAATGACCTTTGTACAAATTTAGACTAACACTTTTTGGCTTAAAAATATTTATAACACTGACCCAGCTAATATACCGATAAGGTTTACTTGATCTAGTTAAATGTAATAAGCACTTAGCTTTAATTGCGATAGAGTGATCAGTCTTAAAATGAACACATTCAAGATACCATTCCTGAAACCATAGACTTTGTTATGAGGCAAAGTCAGTTAATAAACATTTTCTTTAAGCACCTATTATGTACCAGGAACTGTGCCAATCACTGAGAATGGAAGGAAGGAAGGAAGGTAGGAAGAAAAGAAGGAAGGAAAGAGGTAAGGAGGGAGAGCAACCTATTTTCTAGGCTCTCAGAGAGAGTCCACAGTTTAATGTTGTAAACAACAGTGAACAATTGTGTATGTGAGTATCTGTCTCCATCTATCTACCCATCTATCTATCTATCTATCTATCTATCTATCTATCTATCTATCTATCTGTCTGTCTGTCTGTCTGTCTGTCTGTCTGTCTGTCTGTCTGTCTGTCTGTCTGTCTGTCTATCTATCCTATTTATGTTCAGACATTTCAGTCTCATGTCCGACTCTCGTGTCTGGGTTTTCTTAGCAACAATACTGGAGTGATTTGCCATTTCCTTCCCCAGCTTCTTTTAAAGATGAGGAACTGAGACAAACAAGGTTAAGTGACTTGCCCAGGGTCACACAGTTAATGAGTGTTGGATATCATATTTGAACACATGAAGATGAGTGTTCCTGATTTCAAGCCCAGGTGCTCTACTGTGCCAACCAGCTATGTTTGTGTGTGTGTGTGTGTGTGTGTGTGTGTGTAATACAGTGAAGATAATCAACAGAGAGAACTAAATAATTAGAGAAATATCAATTGTTTATAAGTACTTTGAGCCAATATAATAACAGTTACAATACTCTCTAAATTATCCCTGTTTATTTTTATATAAATTAAAATGCCTAATGATTATTTTATAATACAAGAAAAATAATGAAATTATAAGGAATAAAAAAATTCAAGATTTTCAAGGAAATAATTTTTAAATTTTTAAAATGGGAAGAAAGGTATCTAGTAATACCAAATCTTAAAGTATACTATTAAGTAGTAATTGTTAAGTTAACATAGTGAATCAGTGAAATGGATAAGGCATATAACATACAGAAACAAATGAACACTGTACCATATTGCTTGATAAACCCCCAAATCCCATTTATTGAGGAAAAACTCCTTATTTAACAACAATATCTTATGAAAGCGCTGGAAAGCAATTTGACAAAAATTAGATATCACCTTATAATGAAGTAAACTCCAAGTAAATGATTTAGACAAAATAGGTTGTTACCATAAGTAAAATAAAGGATAAGGGAAGACATTGACTTTAAGCTCCTTTTTTTGGTCTTTTTTTATTTTGGAGGGGGGAGGCAGAGCAATTGGAGTTAAGTAACTTGCCCAAGGTGTTAAGTATCTGAGGTCAGATTTGAACTCAGGTCCTCCTGACTCCATAGACAGTGCTATATTCACTGTGTCACCTACCTGTCCCTTTTAAACTCCTTTAACAGGGGACTGGTTATGACTAAAATGTGATACCAATGATCAAAGAAGATAAATTAGATAATTTTAATTGTATAAAGCAAAAAAAAACTTGTGTAAATAAGTCAAATGGAGTTAAAAATGGAAGTACAATATGATTTAATTGAAAGTACAATATGAAACAAGTTTTCCTGATTAAAGTCTGATTGAAATGTTCAAACAAGCAACCATTCACCAATATTTAAATGGACAAAGGATGTGGAAAGGCATATTTCAAAAGAAGAAATCAGACTGTCAGCAAATGTATAAAAATACACCAAATCACTGATAGAAAATTTTAAGTTAAAGAAACTCTGAGGTTCAACCTCACACCCTTTATAAACATTACAATAGAGGAAAAGGTGAAATGTTGGAAGACCTGTGGGAAAACAGGTATATCATACAATACTGATGGATTTATGAATTGATCCAGGCATTCTGGGAAGCAATTTGTAACAACTCTGTTCCAAAAGTTACCAAACTGTATGTACTCTTTGCCTTTGTTATTCTACTAATGGGCCTTACATGCCAAAGAGATCAAAGGAAAAGAAAATGAAATATTTTACATGCACACATGTACTATTCCACATACATGTATATATAACTAAATATACGTTTATATGTGCACAATACACATACATACACACATACACTTCCCTAAAGTGGGAACTAAGAGGGACATGCTTCCAATTGGGGAATGGCTAAATAAAATATCATATGTAAATGTAGTGGGATATTATCATGCCATAATAAATGACTAAATGGACAGTTTCAGAGGAAACTGAAATTATTTCTATGAACTGATGTAGAATGGAGTGAGAAACACTAGAACAATTTGTAAAATGATACTATATAGAAAATAACTTTGAAGGACTAAATTTTGATAAATACACTAGATCTGAAGAGGAAACTTAAAATCCAGAAGGAAACATACATTTTTGGATATGACTAATACAGAGATTTGTTTTGTTGGACTGTATTTTGTTATGAGGATTTTGTGTTATTTTTATTTTAGTATTTAATTGTGAAGGGTAGTGGAAATGAGACAGTACTTACACAATTATGTTATTATTTAAATAATTTTTAACTGGAATATGTAGTCTATGGGAAGGCAGTCTGTATGTACTGTGTTCATCATAATGCCTTATACATAGTAGCCCTTTCATAAATACTTACCAGATTCAATTGGAATGGATTGCCCATCAGGGTCTTTGTCTCCATTCCTACCCTAATTTCATCTAGTTCCTCATTTTTGGTTCAACTTCCCAAATATATAACTTTCCTTTGACCTACTGTTGTTTTTTGCAGTCATCTAAGACTCACTACAAGGTCTCACATCTAATATAGAAGGATATGATTAGACTGTAAAGAACTTTTGAGAAGAATTCAGTTTGTGTGTATAAGTATGATAAGGAGATTTATACACACATAGAAAGATATATATGTCTATTTTATGTATGGATACATATAAATATACACATACATATACATGTATGCATCCATACATATATAAATGTCAGGAGATATTTATAAATTTTGGAGGGATATGAATGATGGAATCATTTGTACCAAAGATCACATTTTTGGCTAACCCTCCAAATTCTATCCTGATCCCATTCTTTCTCATTTGCCTGTTCTGCAAACAGAATAGTCAAAAGACTTCCAAGGTCTTCCATATTCCTATTTAGCTTCTCCTAATCTCAACTAGGATGGTTTCAATCAATAATTTCCAAAACAATGTTATTCCCATTCCTGCAAAAGGACTTAATCAAACTGGTCTTCTTTATGTTCTTCTCACATGACTCCACCTCCCATATTTTCCTCTTCAGTTCCACATCATAGAATCTCATTCTTCTTTCAACAGTCGGCTCAAACACCATCTTCTGCATGAAGATTTTCTGAGCCTCCTAACTGCTAGTGTGTCCCTTACCAAAGAGCCCTTTATCTAAATAGTTTGTATTGAATTGTATTTATCTCTCTGTATTTATAATGTAAATATTTATACAAGTACTTATTGCCTCTTCCATTAGATTTTAAGGTCCTTTGAAATAGGTATTTTTTGTTTGTGTTCTCTGTGCTTGGTACAATGTTTAGGATATAATAAATTCTAAATAAATGCTTGTTGATTGGTTGACTTAAAGAAACAACACAAGTGACCAAGATTCAAATGGTATGTTTGAGAAAGAATTCTCTTTATGAGAAGCCATCTTTTTTAGGAAGGAGATCACAAAAACAATTTTAAGTCCTATCTATTTCTCAAGTGATCAGTAGTTCTTTGGGATTGTAGGATTGATGCAAGTTATCTGCTTTAATGAATAACTCTACCATGTAGGAAAGGGCAGCTAGGTGCAGTAGATGGACCACTGGGCCTGGAGTAAGGAAGAACTGAATTCCAGTTCAGCTTCAGATACTTACTAACCCCTGGGCAAGTCATTTAACCATCATTACGCCAATTTCCTCATCTATAAAATGAACTAGAGAAGGAAATGGCCAACCACTCTAGCTTCCAAGAAAACCCCAAATGGGTAATGAAGATCTGGATATGAATGAACAATAAAAACCCTGCCTTCTACTAGAAAAAACATTTAATCCATCACATAACTCTAGTGCCTTCCTTCTGTTATCTTCATTTTGTCCTGTTTATATCATTTTTATTCCTAGATATTTTCTTTTTGTCTCCTCATTATACTGTGAACTCCTTGAGTGCAGGGACCATTATATGTAAGTATGAGGGTGGGCTGGGGGGAGTGGATTTTATTTTAAGATAGGTTGTTTTGTTTTGTTTTGTTTTTTTGGTCTTTCTTTCTGTCACTCATATTTGGATATTTAATAAATTCTTGTTACCTGACTGACCTATCTTGTTGTGAGGTGCTTTTTTGGTATTGTAGGGAACTTGTAACTGCTATATCCATAGTCCCCTGCCTGGGTGCTACATAACTAGAGATGCATCTTTTGAGTCAGTCTTCATAAAGGATGTAGTTTTCAGTCAGTGAAGTGACCAAAATGATTTGGCTCACATGGAGATTAAGCTGAAGATCTTGACCTCATTAACATTGTTCTCTAACAAATTGAAATTTTAGTAACTTTAATGACTATTTTTTTTGGACTGGAATTGTGGATTCATTGGTATAGGAAACACTCAGTAAGGAAACTTCCTCTCCCAAAGTATATCTGCAACTAAGAGTCTTAGAGAGGAACATGGAGGCATTGAGAAGTTGTATGACTCACCTAAGTTACCTTCCTCATATATGTCAGAGGCAGGATTTGAAGCCAAGTCTTCCTGACTCTAGAGTCAGAGCCCTATTAAAAGTGCTATGTTGTCCCTACATTATAAAGAATTGTTGTTTCAAATTATTTTCCTATAGTAAGCAGGCCCATAAAATTCTATTTTCTATTCAAGAACTCACCCCACCTCTATACCTAATTTCTTTTATAATCTTCTCTTTTTCCTCATCTTAAATGCTAGCTGGTTACAAATACAATTTACTCAACTAGCAGGGTTGTGTTTATTTTTTAAGAACCTTCTTACTGTGTATAAGTAAATATGCTCTGGGAGAAACAAGTGAATTAAGATGGTATCTTCCCTAATGAGGAAGACAAACTTTTTCAGTAGATGAGGAATTGACACATGATAAATTGGCTAGTAATGCAGTGCAATAAATAATGTGATGCAAATAATATGAAACGTACTAATTCAGAATAGCTAATGATCTATGTAGGCTCAGGTGATGAGGGAAGTTTTCACAAAGAAGATTGAATGAAAAGAGTGCTAAGGAATGAGCAAGAGTTATATAGGGAGATCGAGGACATAGGAAAGACATTCTGGAATAAAGTAGAAGACAAGA
The DNA here is from genome assembly GCF_028583685.1 of Petaurus breviceps papuanus. Lineage (NCBI taxonomy): Eukaryota > Metazoa > Chordata > Mammalia > Diprotodontia > Petauridae > Petaurus > Petaurus breviceps. Next base: position 4,103,141 of record NW_027187325.1, on the reverse strand, counting down.
CTCTTCAGGAAAGATTTGGAGTCAGAAAACTGCAAGATATCTTTTGAAAGCATTACCGTGAAAGCAGAATAAAAGGGTAAACACAAAAGAGACCAACCACATTTTGTCAATGTAAAGATAATGCAATTTTCTGATAGCTCTGTTTCCTGGATCTCCAGTCTGGCAGTTGCAGTAGAATGGTGTATCAATTGGAGTTCTCCAAAATTAAAACGATTGTCTCATGAAGTGGTGTGTTCACAGTCCCTCTAGGTATGGAAGCAGAGATTAGATGACTATTTGCAGAGAATGTTGTAGAAGGATTCCAGATGGATATGGATATATGTATATGTATGTATATACATATAGTATATAAATTTCTATGTATATACACATATGCATATATGTAGGTAAATATATGTGTGTATATATACATAAGATATATTTTACTGTATATGTACATAGGATATATGTTCAGAGATATTCTCAGACCCCATGTTAAGAAAATCTGTCATTGAATTTACTTCTGCTCTTTCTAGCTTCTGAATGATATTCAGAGTAAGATCTCCCTTTCTAATAACAAAAAGAAGAGAGCTGAGGCAGGGATGAAGAAAAGATCCTCACAGATTGTGTTGGGCCTGAGACAGATATATCTATCTACTTTCTTCTGATGGAGAAGTTCTTTTTTGATCAGATTAATAGTATTTCTGGTCATGATGTTCATAGGTTATGTTATTTTAGGACTAAACATTGTAGCTGTCCTTGATACATACATTTTCCCCAACTATTTTATAAAAAAATAACAACACAACTATTTTTTTTCTGTTTACTTCCATATCTTGGGGTTCATAAGGAAGAAAAAATCAAAGTCTGATGAAATAATGCCTTAATTTTTTTAATGTGTGTGAAGAATTTCCAATTCTACAAATATGGACAGGCAGTCCTTAGGGAGGGCCTCTGTCAGTGGCAGTGGCTACTTCTGGGGTATCAGCCCCCAGACTGAATGTTTGAAAGTCACCTGTTTAAATTTCCAGGAGCCAGGATGAGGGAGCAAACCGTAAGCCACTCTCACTCCCTCTTGTTGACCTTGAAAAATCCAGAGAATATTGTTCCAGGAAAAATCCTGAAATAGTGGAGCCAGTAGAAATAAGGGGTACTGTAGGCTTTTAGCTTGGGAGGCTGGAGGGGGCGGGGTAATGGGAAATTTCCTTCTTGGTGTGGCTGAAGGGGACCAGTATTGGTTTGGAGGCATGTTGGCAAGCAAGTAGCAAGACCCACCTCAGCAGACCAGTAGGAGATCCAGAGCCCCAGGGTTGTGGAGCCACAAAGGCCAACACCAGGACCCAAGGTGTACCTTCACAAAGTCGTGGGAATCAGCAAACACCAGCACAAATTTGCATCCACCATCAGCTGAGTCTACCAAAACTCTAGGGCAGGACTAGGGGAGGAGGAGACCTCCAGTGGCCAGACCATTACACTGCAAGTTTCAGTGTAACCCCAGGGAATCGCAGAAAGACCACACCAGGCATCAGGATACAACATTCAACTCCAGCTCAGCACCAGGTAAGCTACAACATTATATAGTTTCTATCTGCCAGAACCATAGACCACAGCACACAAAACCAGTGACCAGGGCCCTAGACCCCAGCACTAGAATCATGGGAAAGAGTCCCCTGTGCCCCAGAAACAAAGATCCACTTTATAAGCCAGGAAAAATGCAATGATTATGAGCAAAAAGCATCCTACAAAAGCAAAGATTATAGACTCTTACTATGGGGATAGAGAAGATCAAAATATGAATTCAGAAGAGGACAACATTTACACTATGCCCCCATGTGAAACCTCAAAATGTAATATGAACTGGTCTCAAGCCCAAAAAACATTCTTGGGGGGTGGAGCCAAGATGGTGGAGTAGAAGCAGGAAATTCCATTAGCTTCCACCACAACCACCCATATACCTGTAAAATATTACTCTAGACAAATTTTAGAGATACAGAACTCACAGAGTGACAGAGAGAATCATAACTCCAGCTGAAGCCAGGCTGGCAGGCTGACAGGAAGGGTCTATCATACCAAGCTGGGAGCCGAGCACAGTCCCACATGAGCTGCACAGTCTGAGACCCGGGCTGGCCCCAATGAGTGGCACAGAATGGCCAGAGCAGACTTTAGGAGAGTGAATCACTGGCAGCTACAATGGTTTCCAGACTTCTCAACCCATAAATTCCAAAGAGAAAGTAAAAAGTCATTGGGGAACTCTGTTGGAATGGGGTGACAGAAGAGTGCTGTCTGGACCTTGTCCCCAGGGTGAGAGGTGGCAGAGGTGTGACTGATGTGGCTGCTCCAGAGCTCCTGCCCTGCAGATCATAGGAAAACCAAGTGACCATTCATAGGGTAATAGCTCTTGATTTGGCCTGCTTGGATTTGGGTCGCAGTCTCAGGCGGTGGTCCTAGGGTGAGAAATGCCAGTTGCCAGAGCTTGTGGTGGCTGTAGAGAGGGTGCCCTCTTCAAACTTCTGAACAACATTTGTGAAAACCTCAAGGATTTGGGACAAAGTACTCCACTCTGGAAGCAGAGTTCTACTGTGGCAAAGAGCTGAAAAGTCAAGTAATTGGCTGGCAAGATGAGAAAGCAGAGGAAGCAAAATGGGACCATAGAATCCTTTTTTGGGGACAAAAAGGATCAAAATATGCAACCAGAAGAAGTCAACAAAGGCATCAAAATCTTCCAAGAAAAATATGAACTGGTCACAGGCCATGGAGGAGCTCAAGAAAGATTTTGAAAATCAAGTAAGAGAAGTGGAGAAAAAAATTGGAAACAAATGAGAACGATGCAAGAAAATCATGAAAAGTGAGTCAACAGTCTGCTAACGGAGACCCAAAATATACTGAAGAAAATAACATGATAAAAATAATCTTTGTAAGGATAATTCTCCCAAATATTGGGGTTTCATTTAGCTTTTTTGGCTACAGAAGCCCATGATAATTTTTTACATAAAATAAAAAATTTGGCTAAAAGAGAAGGTGTAAGTGCATTTTTTCATATCTGAATCAGCTCTCACAACTAGCACCTCAAAATTGCCTTAATCCTTTGTACCTCTATTAAAAGTTAAATGAGCACATTTTTAAGCTGAGTACTCCAAACTCTTGCCAGGTATTTGTAAATCTTATTCAAAAAGCAAGAATGAAATAATTTCACTCCTGGTTGCCTATTCGCTCTGGGAGCCAAATAGTTCAGGTCTATATGTCCAATGAGATATTTTAGATGAGGAGATATCTTCAGTTCAATTGAATTCCTGAATTTAAAAACTTTAGGAATAGAAATTTTCTTCTCTTTCCCACTTATTTTTTTTCTTTTCATCTCCATCATTTCATACTCCATCACAACTACATATACATATAACACTTTTCTCTATAAACTCAAGGTCTGGTCAGATCTGTGTTCTTTCTAACGTGATGTTTTCTAGGTGAGGCGTTTTCCTTTCTAAGAAATAAAGACAAATTGCATCATGCTCTGCAATTAAATTTCACAAATTTAATAAATCTCATTAATACTTCTGTTGAAAGGCAGGTTCTTAGTCACTGGACTTCTCTCTCTAACAATTCTTAGTTTCTTTAGAAGATATCAGAGTAGTAAGTAAGACTGTTTCAAAACCAGAAAAAAATGAAATGTAAAAGAATGAGAAAATTCTCCCAAATCCCCATTTGTACCATTTATAAAGGGAAACTGAGCAAAGTAGATATCCAGTCTTCCTCAACTTTGGGAAGTCCTATGTCACATATTGACAATGGGGACTGGAGCTTAGTCATCTGTTTTTGTAGATGGCCCAGGGAGTTCCAAAGTACTGATGAAATCACAGGTGTATATCCTAAAAAAAAAAAATTTAAAAATAAAATAAAAAAAGTTTCAATCCTGATGGACAGCTCCCTAGACTGTTAATTTTCTCTCTTCTTCAAGTCATCCTTTTCTCCCTTTCATCATTTCCAGCCTTTACCTCTTCTCTCACTTTCCCATTCTCTTATTTCTTCCCATTTACTCCCCTTTGTCTCATTCCCTGGTCAGGACAGTTAACACAGGTCCAGATCTTAAGCAAAAGTATGATTCAGTTCATTAAAAGCAACATATTCTATTTATGGCCTAATTAGGTACTGGCTAGTAAGTTCAGTAGGGTGTGGGTAATGATTAAAACAAAACCCAAGATATCCTTTCTTCCCTTGGGGAGCTTATAATCTCATAGGGATCTCAAACTTGAAAAAAAGAATTGAGTGTTAATTTTTTCCTGTCCAATGGTTTTATCTTTGGATAAAATTTTTGTTAGAATTTATCTAAGTGATTAGTTTACTTGAAAAAAGTTACTACAGACACTCAGAGAATACTGGAGACAGAAGCTTCTAGATGTGGTGATAAGAGTATCAGAAGAGAGATAGAGTATTTGTGCTCAGTAACTTAAGGAGCTGAAATTTGTTAATATGTAATAGATGCCATGCACACTTTTTCCAAGATAAGTTTTGTTAGTTATAGCTGTAATGCTGATTTAGAAAGATGAGAAGAAGAAAAAAAGTGTTCTAACCTTTTTAAGTTATGAGAGTTCTGCTAACCTCTTACTCTACAATTCAGTCTGTCCTATGGGGAAAATTAAATTTTAGACAAATTCATTTTCCTTATCTGCTATTTCAGGCCTAGGAGCTTTTACTTTGTGGATCACTTTGTTTTCCTTTGTATAACTACTATTTTTTTCTCAGACTGCTTGGGGATATCTGGCCCATTGTATTCTCCCAAGGACTCTCTTTCTGTATTGGCTAAAAGGTACACTCTATTGCTTCAGGGATGCCTTTATGGATCTTTCAGAGAGAATAATGTGTTAAATTTACTTGAATAAACACACAGTATTGTTGTGGTGATTAGCATTTAGTACCTAATGGAAATGGAAAATAGGATGTGTGAGAGTTGTGGCATTTATTTGAAGCTGGCATATTTGCTTATCCAAATGCATTTTTTTCATAGAACAATGAAGTCTTTGTATAATTCTTCTGTTTACCAAGTTATATAAGGTTTTCCTATAGATAATCTTTAAGAATAAACTAATTATGACTTATTTCATTTTTTTTGGAGGACTGAGAAGGGAATTATATTTTTTCCCCACAGAACTGCATTTGATTCTAGTGAAGTTCACAGGACAAGATTTAGAGCTGGAAGCCACATTAGAGGCATTGATTCCAACATTTTAAATTTACATATGATGAAACTGAGGCAGGGAAGATTTACTCAAGGTCACACACAGCAAGTTGATGTCTGAACATGAATTTGAACTTCGATTTCCTAACTCAAGTTCTAAATCTCCATGCAGTGGCCACATAGCTGCCCATGTCCATTGTTTGTGTGCCACTGATCATATTGTTTGCTTTATATTTTTGTTTCTCAGAGGATTCAGACTGAGACTATTAATTGATTCTATATAGTTCTTATTGAAGTAAAATTCCCAGGTACTTCATAGATGTAAAAAAAATGGTCAACTACTTATGAGCATGATTTATTTTATCTTAATATGCTTAGAACATAATATTACCAATAATTGATATTTATATCATGTTTAATGTACTTTTCAGGAGTTATCTGATTTGAAATTCACAAGAACCTTGAAGGAAGTAATGTCTAAATTATTATCATCACTATTTTATAGCTAAGGAAACTGAGGCTCATAAAAGTTGTGATGTATCCACAATTTCATAGCTAATATGTCAGAAGTACAATTTGAAACCAGATGTTCTTGACTTAAAATCTACACTTTATCTACTAAGTCAAGGTACCTAACAGTGTTTTTAGGTTTAA
>NW_027187325.1:4084838-4092338 GCF_028583685.1 Petaurus breviceps papuanus | reverse complement strand
TACTTATCAGATATTTATTTCCAACCCTCCCTTCCCTCCCTCTTTCTTTCCTTCCATAGAGTTCTTAAGAAAGTAATTTGGCAACAATTCTGGATATAGTTATACCCTTAGAAAAAAGAAGCCAACTAAGCAGCCTCCATTATTTACAAATACTGGAGAATTGTCATCTTGGTTTTAATAACCAAAGTTTTAAGGAACTTTAGTTGTCCCATTGATGTTTTCCCTTGCAGGAAGTAGAAATAATCCTCAAAAATATTTGTGTAGATAGACAAGGAATCAAGACACTGAAAACACCTGAGACTTATCCAGATTTTTCTATGAATCAGGAGACAAGGGGGGACAGAAGAGGGAGAGGGAGAGAGGAGGAGGAGGGAGGGAGGGAGGGAGGAAGAAATAAAGGAAGACCCCCAAATAACCCTAAAAAAATGCAATGATCTATTTTGGAGACCTTGATTCTTATTCCCAGTCTTTCAAATGTTGTACACGATTTTTAAAAATGCTATTTTGGCCTCTTTCCACTGGTAATAAAACAAAACAAAGAAGCAACAACTTTTTATGTCCTCAAAATAGAGGTTTTCTGAATTTAGTTGTTCTAGTGGATAAAGTATCCGGTAGCTAAAGCATATGACGAAAGCTCTCCTCTATATTTTTGTGCTGTTTTGTTTTGTTAAAGATTGAGTTCAGTTATTTTTTTCTCCTCCCTCTTGTTACCTGACCCCTTCTTCTAGATCTTATATATGTGAACTTGCATGAAAGTCAGAACATTAGCAACATGTATTCCTAGAAACTTATCTGTTGTAATTTTTTAAACTTCATATCTAAGGAAAATCTGTCTCATGCTTTTTTCTAAAGGATTCTATTGACTTATCATAGGATCATAACATAGGCTTAGAGCAAGAAAGAACCTTAGCGACCATTTATTCTTTCCAGATCCCTTATTTTACAAATAAAAAGAAAATGAGACACATGTAAGTTTTATAAGATCAAACAGGTGACAAGTGATAGTATTGGAACCCCAATAGGTTAAGGGAAATGAAGGTATTTGAATATGTATTTAATTTTTGAAGTTGACATCAAGCTTACATGTTGGAAGTAGGTGACCCTCAGACCATACCTTAGTACAATTTTAGTGACAGAATGAATTTCCTTGTGATATAATGGGCTCATTCTTCTTAGTGGCATCAAGTAGAGTTTAAATAAGTATTGCTCACATGTAATAACTCTTGTGAATAAAATTCCTAAGAGAAGAGTATATAGGTAATTAATAATCAATTTATTAATTAGGCTAGCTAATACTTGACACTCGACAAAAGGGACAAGCCACTTATATGATTGGTCCTAACATGAGAAGATTTAGAACTAGAAGGTGATGGGCTTCAGGGAGTACTTGAGCCCTAATAACCAGTGTCCCTGGAAATCATTCTGAAATGAATTCATGGATTCAAGCATTCTTTAAGTCAAGGTGGCAAAGATTTATTATTATGCTATATAGTGGGCAAAATTTCTTAGGGAACCTGCAACCTTATAGGGGTACAGTTAAAGTTTATGTAGGATAAACTATAGTAAAACCTGTGCCAAATATGCTGAGTGAGTCAGGGCAGGTTTAGGGAGTGGTTAAGGAGTGGTCAGTTCTTAAAGGAACATGCACTTTTAATCTCTACTGCACAGGAGTTTTACCCAGAGTTCATCCAGAAATAGCACAAGTGGGGCTAAATGGAGGTGTGGTTTTAGGTTTGAAATGTCACTAAGTCAACCAGCGTTGACCAAGAAATGACCAGTCTGCCACTCATCAATGCTGTGTTTGACAAGATGAATGCTGGGATTTACATATATCCAAGCCTAAGGCATACATAACAAGGGATTCAAGATGTATATAATGAGCTAGGGAGTTACTTATAGATAATCTAGTAAAGGATTCATAGGTGCAGCTTGTTATTTTACTGAGGGGGTAGTCATGAATGATTGCTAGGCAAGGTGCAGGTGATGGGGAGAAACAGGCAGAGATAATTCTCTGAGGCTAAGGAGATTTGAGGCTACGGAGAAACGAGATTTTGGAACTGGATGTGATTTTTGGAACTGGAGTTCAAGCACAGGCACCCAAGCACCCCATCAAAGGGAACTCAGAAATCATCTGTTTCCAACCTTCCCCTCCTTTTGCTGCTGAATAAACTAAGGATCAAAAAGCTAAGTAATTTGCTAAAGGTCATACAAATCAGAAATAATATAACCCAGGTGTCATAACTCCCAAAATCTGACATGTTTTCCCTATTCTTATTGTTTGCCTTTGTAGTGCATGCAGAGAATTAACAAACAAAAAAGTATTTTAAAGAATGGAAAAAAGGCAAATATTGTATACATACTTTCTTCCCCCTATATATATTATTTCTTTGACTATTTTCAATTACATGTAAAATATTAAGATTAGATTTTAAAAAATGAGTTCCAAATTCTCTTCCTCCCTGCTTCCACTATCTCTCTGTGATTAGGCAAGCAATTATATATAGATTATATCTTTGAAGTCATGCTAAACATATTTATTAGCCATGTTGCCAAAAAAGACTAAAAATAAAATGAAATATATTTTGGTCTACATTCAGACTCGCTAATTTCTTTCTCTTAAGTTTGATAGCATTTTTCATCACACATACTTTGGAATTTTCTTGGATCATTGTAGATGTAAATAACTAAATTACTCACCATTGCCCATTGAACAATATTGCTATTACTGTGAATAATATTCTCCTGATTCTGCTTACTTCACTTTGCATAAGTTAATATAACCATTCTACTCACTATTTCTTATAGCACAATAATTTTCCATCAAAATAATATATCACAATTTCTTCAGCCATTCTCCAATTGATAGGCATGTCCTCAATTTTTAATTCTCTGCTATCACAAAAAGAGGGACATTTTTGTATACATAATTCCCCACCCCCTTTAAAAAAATCTCCTTGACGGGGCATCTAGGTGGCACAGTGAATAGAGCACTGGCCTTGGAGTCAGGAGGACCTGAGTTCAAATGTGACCTTAGACACTTGCCATAAAAAAAAAAAAAAAAACAAGCCATATGACCTTGGACGAGTCACTTAACCCCAATTGATCTATCTCCCCCTCCCAAAAAAAAAAAAAAAAAAAAAAAAAAAGAAGTGCGCCTTGTTGATTTACCGGGGCAGCTAGGTGACCCAGTGAAGAGATCACCAGTCCTGGAGTCAGGAGGATTTGAACTTAAGAAATAAACAAACATTTCCATAGAACCCTCTGGTTCTAAGATATTGGGTCAGTTTTCCTGGATAATTTCTTGAAATATGACATCTACATTCTTTTTTTCTTTTTTTGATTATGGCTTTCAAGTTTCTTTTTTTAGATTTATTCATTTTATTCTGAGCTTAAGAAATAAAACAAATATTTCCACATAGAATAGGGGATAAATGATTATACAAGAAACTACAAATCTGTTATGTACAACTTCATATTCTTTTAAAATACATAAAAAATTTTATCATGTAACGTGCTTTTTTCTTACCTTTCCCTCCATGCTACAAATGACTACCATTGGACACAAACATGTATATATACACATACAAATATGTATAATCATTCTATACATATTTCTTATTTATCTGTTCTTTCTCAGAATGAAGATAGTGTTTTCCCTCATATGGCATTTGTAGTTAGTTTTGGTATTTATAATAATCAAAATTATTTAGTCCCTCAAAGTTGTTCTTAGAGCAATATTGTTGTTACTCTATACAATGGTATCTTGGTTTTGCTTATTTTGTTTTTCATTATTTGCTTTCAGGTAGTTTAATAATTCTTAAATTTTTATCTCTTCTAGTTCTATTTTCCAAGTCAGTTGTTCTTACAATGAGAAATTTCCCATTTTCCTTTCCTTTTTATTTCGTTCTTTTTGTTTTATTGTTTCTTGATATCTTATGGAATAATTAGCTTCCCCTTGCCCATTTAATTTTTAAGCAATTATTTTTTTCAGTGCACTTTTATACTCTTTTTCCATTTGGCAAATTCTGTGAATTGTTTCTCTTTTACAATTTGGCCAATTCTGGTTTTTGAGTTCTTATTTTTTAAAGTATTTTTGGTTCCTCTTTTACCAAGTTGTTGACTTGCTTTTAATAATTTTCTTGTGTCACTCTCATTTCTTTTCCCAATTTTTCTTCTAGCTCTCTTATTTTACTTTTAATTTTCTTTTAGCTCATATTGGAATCTTTGTTGGCCTTACATCCAATTTACACGTTCCCCCCTTTGAGATTTTGTTTGTAGTTGTTTTGACATTGTTGTCTTTTTGTAAGGTTGTGCCTTGATATTCCCTGTCTCTATAGTAGCCTTTCATTTTCAGGTTCTTTTGTTGTTGTTATTATTTGCTAACTTACCCATCCATATCTTGACTTTTAACTTTATACTAATATTGGGCTCTGCTCCCAGGGTAAGAGAGGGCACTGTCCCAAGCTTTAGATTTTTCATGCTGTTTTTTTTTTTCAGAGCTAATTCTGGGGGTCTGTATGTTTTGAGTGCTTTCAAGGTGCTATGACCTAAGGAAAGGTGTGATCACTCCTCTTCTGTTTACCCACTAAAGGACTTACCCCCACAGTCATAAGAGATATCACTCCTACCAGCCCTTGACCTAAAACTTTGACTCTCCTGCTCCCCTGTGGCCAAAAGGGCTAGTGTTCCTTTCTTCCTTGGAAATGAGACTGGGACCCCTGTGCCCTAGTGAGTGATTTTACCCTGGACTGTGGCCAGGCTACTACTTCCCTGAAGCCACAAACACTAATGCTCCTTTTTTGCCTTCGAACTACAACACAGAGCTGCTTATGAGCAGTGCAATGTGGTCCTGCGCTCACTGCCAGCAAAGGGTCCTTTATTTATTTTTTTGTAAATATATTTATTTTTTTTAATTCTATGTTTATTTTTAGTTTACAACATTCATTTCCACAAGATTTTGAGTTACAAATTTTCTCCCTGTCTTTCCCCTGCCCACCAACCCAGAACAGCAATCTTACTGAATATCCCACCCTGAATCTGCTCTCTCCTATATCCTCCCTCATTCCCCCTCCAACTTTCCAGTAGGGCAAGATGGATCTCCATACCACAGTGCCTGTATATTTTATTTTCCAGTGCATGTAAATAATAATAATAATAATAAATGATAATAATTTTTTCAACATTTGATTTTAAAACTTTGAACTCCAGATTCTTTCCCTTCTTCTCTCATCACCCACCCTTGCTGGGAAGATAAGCAATTCAATATAGGTTGTACATGTGTAATTATGCAAAATATTTCCAGAGTGGATATATTGTAAAAGACTGACTATTTTTCCCTCCATCCTATCCTGCCCCCACATGTTCTATTTTCTACTTTGACCTTGTCCTTTTCAAAAGTGTGTACTTCTAACTACCTTCCCCTCCAATTTGACCTCCCTTCTATTAACCCTGCTCTTATCCCCTCCCCCCTACTTTCCTATAGGGTAAGATACCCAATTTAGTGTGTATGTTATTCCCTCCTTAAGCCAAATTCCATGAGAGTAAAGTTGACTCATTTACTTTTGCCTTCCCCTCCATTGTAACAGTTTTCTCTTGCCTCTTTTATATGAGATAATTTACCCTATTCTGTCTCTCCCTAACTCCTCTCATTATATTCCTCTCTCACCTCTTAATTTTATTTTTTAAACATCATCAAAGGGTTCTTTATTTTCTCTTTCTGACTATTGTCTGAACCCCTTAATGCATATGGCCTGAGAGCTCCTGAAGCTGCTGTTGCAGCTGCTGCAGCTGCCTCTAAGACCTGCTGCTGGCATTGCTGAGATGTGATCTGGGCTGCTCTCTGAGATTGACTGCCACTCTGATGTGACAGACCTCTGTGTTGACCTTATAAGTTTTCTTGGACTGGAAAATTGTTTCACCTTGACTGTTTTTTTTTTCTTTTTTTACTCTGCTACTCCAGAATTCTGTTTTAGGATATTATTTTAAGGTTGTTTGGAAAGGGATTTGGGAGAGTTCAGGGGAGTTCATGCCTCTACTTCACTGTCTTCGCTCCCTGCATATGTTCCTTCAATTCCTATTTCTTTTCTACTCCTAGGGAGACAGGTTGGTGTATGAGAAGGTACCATTCCAAATTGGCAACTACCTTCTTGTCCTCTTTTTCTTTGCCTTTATGAGCCTCAACTCATTTACTTTACTGCCACTATCATGATGACGATTATGAGGACAGGTAGAATATTTTGTAGGACTTTAATATTTACATAGTACTTTATGAATATTAACTTATTTGATCCTACCAAAACCCTAAATGTTAAGTGCCATTGTTATCCCCATTTTATGATTGGAAAACTGAGACAAACAAGAGATAAGACCAGAGTCACACAGCTAGTATGGAAGGAGGAATCTGAGCTTATGTCTTTCTTTCTCTTTTCTTTCTTTCTTCCTTCCTTCCTTCCTTCCTTCCTTCCTTCCTTCCTTCCTTCCTTCCTTCCTTTCTTTCTTTCTTTCTTTCTTTCTTTCTTTCTTTCTTTCTTTCTTTCTTTCTTTCTTTCTTTCTTTCTTTCTTTCTTTCGCAATTGGGGTTAAGTAACATGCTCAAGGTTATTTCTGCGTGTGGTGCTAAGTATCTGAGCCCGGATTTGATCCCAGGTCATCCCGACTCTGGGGCCAGTGCTCTTACTCGCTGTGCTACCTGACCGCCCCTGAGTTTATGTCTTTCTGATTATAGGTTTAGAAATCTATCCACTGTACAACCTAACTTTACATCAAAAAGCTCCCTCTGTCTCTTGGTATTAACAGAAATCTGTCAGGGAACCTGAGCAAAAGCAATTCTTGTAAGAACAGAGTTCAGAAATTATCCAATTAAAAGAAATGTTTGTATGATTAGCACAAATTGTATTTTTTGACCCCTAGACCAAAGGTTTTAACTTTTTTTAGGTTTTGCATCCCTTCTAAGAATATTTTTAAATGTGTAAATACAGAAGATGATAAAGTAAACCAATTTTATTGAGATAAAGAGGTAATATATATTTTTCTGATCAAAATTCATGGACCTCCCAAAATCTGTTTAAAGAATTCTCAAATGAATATGATCTTCCATTAAAAATTATCCCTAGATTTTTTTTTTAGTTTATATTATGGTCCCATTGGAATGTAAGACAGTGGGAGGAGCTTGTGCTTTTCTAACCTCTCTTGTTTTTTACAGTAGAGAACAAATATCTTATAGTTACTAAATACATTTTAATTTACCAAAGTTCGCATTAACTAACTCAGGAAAGCTCAGTTATTAAAGCTAAACTAAGACTGAACTTTCTCTATCACAACCTTAAGGTTTGGGATTATGTTAGTGTATTATCTGATTCAACAACCATATCAGACATTTAGTTGCAACAAATAGCAACATTTTCTTTTTTTTAATCAAATATCTTTCTTTCTTTCTCCCTTCCTTCCTTCCTTCCTTTCTTTCTTTCTTTCTTTCTTTCTTTCTTTCTTTCTTTCTTTCTT
>NW_027187325.1:4073223-4084828 GCF_028583685.1 Petaurus breviceps papuanus | reverse complement strand
TCTTTCTTTCTTTCTTTCTTTCTTTCTTTCTTTCTTTCTTTCTTTCTCTTTTTTCTCCATCTCTCTCTTTCTCTCTCTCTTCCTTCCTTCATGAGTTGGTACTACTTTTTCACAAATACTTAGTAAACACCAGTGGTTTGCTAGAATTTGCACCAGGACACAGAATGAAACATTCACAAGAGCAAGCACTAATTAGAGAAAGGCCAACAGAGATCCCAGTGGTGCTTTCTATGGTTGAGCAAGGCCCATTTCACTATGATGGAAGTACTCACCCTGATTAATACTGGCAGCCAGATGGTTACAGGCTACAACTCTGTAATTAACATAGCTGCTCCCAAAATGTTACCCTCTTTCATACAAGCCATTTGTATATAGCTGCCATCTGTATATCAAGTAAACATGACTAGTCTGTGAACTCTCTCCTGTCCTACAATTAAGTTGTCACCAACTAAATGCCTTCTTGTTTTAGCTGAGATAAGGTTGATGAGACAATCCCATTAGTGAGGGTAAATAGAGAGGTTCAGCACTATAACTGTCACAACAGGATGTTTGACTATATTCAGAGTTGAAAGTCCCAACCTGAATTCTCTTATTAAAAGTCTCAAATGATGCTTCTTCCAACCCTCACCCCCAGGCAAACTCAGCTATTTCTCAAACTACAAAGCTGACTTCAATCACAAACAAATCTTAAACTTTTGAACTATGTAAAAAGAAATAACAAAGACCATAGAGATAGTGACAGGATTGGTGATGTTATCAATGTAGAGCATACTTAAATAAGGAAATTCCTTCTAATAATGCTAACTGGCATTGTCTATGCAACTTACAATATGACAGAATGGCCTTGAGTACTGAGAAGTTAAGTGACTATCCCAGGGTCGGGGAGTCAAGATTTGTCATAGGAAACATTTTTATCCTCATCTTTCTGGTTCCTTACTTGGCTTCTCTCACTGTAGCAGAGGTTCCTAGACTTATTTGGCCTACCACACCCTTAAAAAAAATTCCTCAGCACCCCCCTGGAAATCTATTTTATTTAACCCTTTAATGTTTTTTTTTCCTGAAATTTGTGTCATTTCCAAAAAATATAAAAATTATTTTAAAGGACATTTAAATTTAATAATTTATTATAAATCTGTTTTTACTGCATTGAAATTTTGATGATACGATATTATTTCATGTAATCATATAGTATTGTATTGTAAACAATACATATGTAAACATGCACATACTCTTGCTGATGCATGCTGGACTTCCTGATAATACATGACAAGCTCCTGCCAGCTCTTGCTTGTTAAGACCTCTTGACACACTTGACCACTGTTACAATTTGCATTTTGGGTGTTTATCTGGAAAATAATATAATCACTACAAGTTTAACTGTTATCCAACAGATGAAACATGTATGAATAGTTTTTCAAAATTTTCTTCTCTTCTTTACTTAGGTTTCCACAGGCCCCTTATTTTTATTCAATATCCTTCAACTGCACCCAAGGCTACTTATCCCCTCATGCCCTCTGGCATCATTGTAGCACCACCCACACCCCCAGTCAGTGGTATGGCCACTTTGGGAAACTCTGTAATTATAGCATACTGCTTTTAAAATTTATAATTAATTAATTTAAGGAAAGAGATACAAAGTGAAGAAGTGCTATGTGAGGTCTGAAGGGAGAACATTTATCAATTACAAAAATTAGAGAACGCTTCCTGGGAGAGTATTTAAGTTGATCCCTAAAAGATGAATAGATGAATGAAGTACTAGAGGACATTCCAACAATGACATCAGTAAAGGAAATGATATAGAAAGAACAGGTTGTGTCCAGGGACAGAGTACTGTTATTTAGAACATGAAAAGAGTGAAGGAGAAATAAAATGATAAAAAAAGAACCTCGAAAAGTGAATGTGTCTTGAATGTTAGGAACAGAAGTTTAAACTTTATTCAGACAAAGGGAACCACTAATTGTGCGACTAGTAGATTGTGTGCTTTTTTTATTAAGTGCTCAGCTAAGAGTACAATTACAAATAGGTTCATTCAGTCTTTATGCAAAACGATTACTACTTCCCCCAATTTTTTCCTTTGCAACTGATTTTTACATTTTTATGTCAGATTCTGTCTTTGTTACAGTTTTTAATTTCTGCTCTATTGATGTTCCATATCCACATTAGGAAAAAAAATGACAGCAATCTTCCATTCAAGCCAAAAACAGTAAGTTACTATTTGAGCCAGTGGCAGTCTTTCTTTCAGTGTAAATAGGAAATTTTCTCAAATAGGCCATCTTTTTTTAAAGTAGTTTTTTTTTCCCAATTACATGGCAAGATAATTTTTAGCATTCATTTTTAAAAAAGATTTAAGTTCCAACTTCTTTCTCCCTTCCTCATTCCCCTGCCCTATTCTGAAAAATTGTAGGAAATTTGATATAGATTATACATGTGCTATCATGTAAAAATATTTCCATATTAGTCACAGTTTTGAAAGAAGAAATAGGTCAAAAGGAAAAAGAACAAAAAAGAATAAAGTAAATAGAAAACAATATGCTTCTCTCTGCATTCAGAGTTCATCAGTTCTTTTTCTGGATGTGGATAGCATTTTCCTTAGAGTCTTTTGTACTTTTATTGGATCATTATGTTGCTGAGAACAGATGAGTCATTTATAGTTGATTATCACACAATGCTGCTGATACTATGTATAGTGTTATTGTTTTTGTTGTTGTTGTTGTTGTTCTGCTCATTTCACTTTGTATCAGTTCATAAAAGTCTTTCCAGGTTTTATCTAAAATCTGCCTGTTCATCATTTCTTATTGCCCCACAGCATTCCATTATATTCATATACTAAAACATGTTTAGCCATTCCCCAATTGATGGACAATCCCTCAATTTCCAATTCTTTGCCATCACAAAAAAAGCTAATATAATTTTTTTTGCACATGTAGGTCCTTTTCCTTTTTCTTTGACCTCTTTGGGATATAGAGCTAGTAATGGTATTGCTAGATCAAAGGGCATACACAGTTTGATTGCCCTTTGGTCATTGTTCAAAAGTGCCCTCCAAAATGTTTGGATCAGTTATAATTCCACCAACAGTGCATTAGTGTCCCAATTTTCCCACATCCTCTCCACCATTTATCATTTTTCTTTTTTGTCATATTAGCCAATCTGATAGGTAGGATGTGGTACCTCAGAATTGTTTTTAATTTGCATCTCTCTAATCAAAAGTAGCTTAGACCACTTCACATGCTTATAGATAGCTTTAATGTCTTCATTGAAAACTGACTATTCATAACCTTTGATCCTTTAGCAATTGGGGGACGGCTCATAGTCTTATAAATTTGACTCAGCTCTCTGTGTACTTGCGAAATGAAGCTTCTGTCAGAGACACTTACTGTAAAGATTGTTTCCTAACTTTCTGCTTTCCTTCTAATCTTGGTTGCATTGATTTTGTTTGAACAAAACCTTTTTAATTTAATAAAATCAAAATTATCTATTTTACATTTCACTATGTTCTCTATTGTTTTGTCATGAATCCTTCCCTTCCCCATAGATCTAACAGGTAGACTATTCCTTAATCTTCTGATGTGCTTATGGTGTCACCCTTTATGTCTAAGTCATGCATCCATTTTGAACATATCTTGGTATATGGTGTGAGATATAGACCTATATCTAGTTTGTTTTCTATTGTTTTCCAGTTTTCCTAGTGGTTTTTGTCAAATAGTGAGTTTTTATCTCCCAAACCGGGGTCTTTGTGTTTATCAAACATTAGGTTGCTATGTTCATTGACTACTGTGTCTTATGTACCTAATTTATTCCACTGATCCACTGCTCGCTTTCTTAATGAGTACCGGATAGTTTGGATGATTACTGCTTTATAATACAGTTTGAGATCTAATATTGCGAGGCTACCTTTCTTTGTATTGTTTTTTCATTAAATACTGTGATACTCTCGACATTTTGTTCTTCCAGATGAATTTTGTTGTTATTTTTTCTAATACTATAAAATATTTTTGGTAGTTTGATTGGTACGGCACTGAATAAGTAAGTTAGTTTAGGCAGAATTGTTATTTTTATTATATTGACTTGACCTACCCATGAGTGAATGACATTTTCCCAATTGTTTACATCTAATTTTATTTCTGTGAAAAATATTTGGTAATTGTGTTCATATAGTTCCTGGGTTTGTCTAGGCCGGTAGACTCCCAAATATCTTATTTCTCTTTCTATTTCTTGCTTCTGGGCTTTGTTGGTCATACAAAGAAATATTGATGATTTATGTGGGTTTATCATATATCCTGCAATTTTGCCAAAGTTGTTAATTATTTCAGTAGTTTTTTTAGTTGATTCTGCAAAGAGTGATAGTTTTGTTTCCTTATTGCCTATTCTAATCCCCTCTATTTCTTTTTTCTTCTTTTATTGCTATAATTGAAATTTCTAGTACTACATTGAATAATTGTGGTGATAGTGGGCATCCTTTTTTCAGTGATGATCTTATTGGGAAGGCTTCTAGCTAATGTCCATTACAGATAATGCTAACTGATGGTTTTAGATAGACATTTTTTATTCCTATTCTCTCTAGTGTTTTTAATAGGAACGGGTGCTGCATTTTGTCAACAGCTTTTTTTTTTTTAATTTAAATTTATTTATTTACTCTTAGTTTACAACATTCAGTTCCACAATCCTTTGAGTTTCAAATTTTTACCCCCTCCCTCTCATCCTCCCTCTCCCCACCCCATGGTGGCATATAATCAAATACAGGTTCTACAAATACCTTCATGCTGAACTTTAGTCATGTTGAAAAGAAGGATTATAACCAATGAGGTGAACAATGAGAAAGAAAGGACAAAACTTCATCTATTGAGACAATCATATGATTTTTGTTGGTTTTGTTATTGATATAGTCAGTTATGTTGATAGTTTTCCTAATATAAGAGTCTACCCTGCATTCCTGGTATAAATCCCACCTGGTCATAGTATATAATCCTGATGATATAATGTCCTAATCTCTTTGCTGATATTTTGTTCAAAATTTTTGTAGCAATATTCATTAGGGAAATTGGCCTAGAATTTTCTTTCTCTATTTTAGCTCTTCCTGGTTTAGGTATCAACACCATATTTATGTCATAAAAAGGGTTTGGTAGGACTCCTCCTTTGTCTCTTTTCCCCAATAGTTTATATAGTATTGGAATTAATTGTTCTGTAAATGTTTCATATAATTCACTCAGGGACCCATTGGCCCTCAGGATTTTTTCTTAGGGAGTTCATGAATGACTTGTTCAATTTCTTTTTCCAAGATGGTGTTATTTAGTCATTATGTTTCCTGCTCTGTTCATTTAGGTAATTTATATTTTCATAAATATTCATTAATTTTGCTCATATTGTCAAATTTATTGGCATATAATTAGGTAAAATATTTTTTAATTATTGTTTAAATTTCTTCTTCATTGGTGGTGCTATTACCCTTTTCATTTTTGATATTGAGTATTTACCTTTCTTCTTTCTTTTTCTTCAGTCAAATTAACCTATGACTTATTTATCCTATCTTATTGTTTGTTTGTTTTTCATAAATGCCAGCTCCTAGATTTATTAACTTAACAGTTTTTTTTAAACTTTCAATCTTATTAATCTCACCTTTGATTTTTTAGGATTTCCAATTTGGTGATCAGTTGGAAAATTCTAACTCATTCTTTCTCTGAGTTTTTTTTTTTCTGCATGCTCAATTCATTAATTTGTTCTTTTTACTTTTTATTAATGTAATAATTTAGAGAAAAAATCTTCCCCTAAGTGCTATTTTGACTGCATTCCACAAATTTGGGTATTTTGTCTCATTGTTGTCATTCTCTTTAATTAATGATTGATTGTTTCTATGATTTGTTCTTTGACCCACTTGTTCCTTAATATTAGATTATGGGGTGGGTAGGTGACACAGTGAATAGTGCACTGACCTTGGAATTAGGAGGACCTGAGTTCAAATCCAACCTCAGACACTTAACACTTACTAGCCATGTGACCTTGAACAAGTCACTTATCTCCAATTGCCCTGCCTTCTCCACTCCAGAAAGAAGAAAAAAAAAAGATTAGACTGTAAAGATTTCAATTAATTTTTAATCTTTCCTTGCACTTCACTCTGTTGAATGTAATCTTTACTGTTTCATTGTCCAAAAAGAAGACATTTAATACTTCTGCCTTTCTAAATTTGATTTTGAGGTTTTTATGCCCTATTACACCATCAGTTTTTGTGTAAGTGCCATGTGCTGTTGAGAAAAAAAATGTATATTCCTTTCTGTTTCCATTCAGTTTTCTCCAAAGAACCCTCATATCTAGCTTTTCTCATATGTTATTTATCTTCTAGTTTTTTCTTGTTTATATTTTGGTTGGATATATTGAATTCTGAGAAATGAAAATTTAGGTCCCTCACTAGTATAGTTGTGTTTTCTATTTCTTCCTATAGCTCACTTAATTTCTCCTTTATGAATATGGATGCTATACCACTTAGTGCATATATTTTTAGTACTCATATTACTTCATTGTTTATGGAGCCTTTTAGCAAGATGTAATTTCCTTCCTTATGTCTTTTTAATTGGGTCTGTTTTTGCTTTTACTTTATCTGACATCAGGAGTGCAACTCCTGCTGTGTTTTTTTTAAATTTCTGCTGAAACATAATTGATTCTGCTCTTAGCCCTTACCTTTACTCTTTGTGTGTCTCTCCATTTCAAGTGTTTTTCTTGTGAACAACATATTGTAGGATTCTGGTTTTGAATCCACTCTTTTATCTGCTTCTGTTTTATGGGACTGTTCATCCCATTCACATTCACAGTCATGATTATGGCTTGTGTATTATTTCCCTTCATCCTATTCTTCCTCCTGTTTATCTTCTCAATCCTTTCAACCTTTCATTCCTTGATAGTTTTTTTTGCTTCTGTCTACCACCTCCCCTGATTTATCCTCTCTTATCAGATTCCAACTCCCACGATCAAAATTAATTAATTCCCTCCCCTCCTACTTGACTATTGGATAACATAGTTCTTTATTCATCTGGTTGCATATATTATTCCCCCTTTGAGCCAATACTGATGACAGTATAATTCAAATGATGCCATTACCCATCCTCCCCTCTTTTCTGCATCTCTTCATGTGAGATGATTTATCCCATTTTCCTATCCCTTCTTCCTGTACCCAGTATACTCCTCCTCTTTCTCATTCCTTAACTTTTTAAAATGTTATTCCCTCAAATTCCCCTTATACCTGTATCCTGTGTCTATTTTTTTCCCTTCTAGCTGTAATAATAGTGATAGATGATAAGTGTCTGAGGCTGGATTTGAACTCAGGTACTCCTGACTCCAGGGCTGGTACTCTGTTCACTGCGCCAGCCAGCTGCCCCCCACCACCCACCTTGATATATTTTGTTTAATTTTCTTGGGTAAGTGATTCTTGCCTGTAGTCTACCTTCTTTGTCTTCTGGAGTATCATTTACCATGTCCTCCCATCTTTTGATGTTGCTGCTGCCAGGTCCTTTGTGATCCTTATTGCAGCTCCTCATTATTTGAATTGTTTCTTTTTTGGCCACTTATAATTGTTTTGTTTTGTTTTTCCTTGAACTGATAGTTCTGAAATTTGGTTATAATGTTCCTTGTTTTTTTTGCTTTGGAATCTCTCTCCTGAGGTTGATAAGTGGATTCTCTTAGTGCCCTTTTAAAAAAAATTAAATTTTATGTTTATTTTTAGTTTACATCATTCATTTCCACAAGATTTCTACTTACAAATTTTCTCCCCATCTTTCCCCTACCCACCACCCCAAAACAATAATCCCACTGTATACCCCCTTCCCCAATCTGCTCTCTCCTATATGCTCTCCCATGCCCCCTATGATTTTCCAGTAGTGCAAGTTAGATCTCCATACCCTAGTGCCTCTATATCTTATTTCCCAGTTGCATGTAAAAAAAACAAATAATAATATGTATTTTTAAACATTTAATTATAAAACTTTGAATTCCATATTCTTTCCCTTCTTCCCTCATCACCCACCCTTACTGGGAAGATAAGCAGTTCAATATAGGTTGTACATGTGTAGTTATGCAAAACATTTCCATAGTGGATATATTGTGAAAGAGTAACTATATTTCCCTCCTTTGTATCCTGACCGCCACTTGTTCTATTCTCTACTTTGACCCTGTCCCTTTTCAAAAGTGTGTCCTTCCAAATTCCCTTCTCCCCAACCTACCCTCCCTTCCATCATCCCCCATCTCATCCCCTTCCCCCCTACTCTCCGGTAGGGTGAGATACCATATTTAGTGTGTATGTCATTCCCTTCCTTAGCCAAATTCAATAAGAGTAAGGTTGACTCATTCCCTTTTGCCTTCCTGTTCTTCCCCTCCATTGTAACAGTTTTCCCTTGCCTCTTTTATATAAGATAATTTACCCCATATTGTCTCAGTCTCTCTCCTCTTATTATATTCCTCTCTCACATCTCAATTTTACCTTTTAAGTATCATCCCTTCCTATTTAATTGGTCCTGTGACCTCTGTCTATGTATACCTGTACACATATATATACACACTCATAATATGTATTCATATGCCCATATACCCTCCTATATAGACATATATAACACATTTATATTCCCTTCAACTATTCTCATACTGAGAAAAATTTCATTGCTTACAATTATCCTTTTTCCATGTAGGAATGTAAATAGTTCAACTTTGATAAGTTTCTTATGATTTCTTTTCCCTGTTTACCTTCTCATGCTTCTCTTGCTTCTTGTATCTGAATGTCAAATTTTCTATTCAGCTCTGTTTTTTTTCATGAAGAATACTTGAAAGTTGTCTATTCCACTGAATGACCATATTTTCCCCTGAAACATGATACTCAGTTTTGCTGGGTAGGTAATTTTTGCTTTTAATCCCAGCCTCTTTGACCTCTGGAATATCATATTCCAAGCCCTTTGATCCCTCGATGTAGAGGCTGCCAGATCCTGTGTTATCCTGATTGTGTTTCCACAATATTCATTTTTTTTCTTCCTGGCTGCTTGTAATATTTTCTCTTGCACCTCAGCTGCTTCTTGCCCTGGGGCAGAGGCCAGACTGCACTCCCAGACCCCCTATAATATTCCTAGCAGTTTTCTTTTTGGGATCTTTTTCAAGAGGTGTTCGGTGGATTCTTTCAACCTCTCTTTTGCCCTCTGTTTTAAAACATCAGGGCAATTTTCCTGAGAATTTGTTGAAGAACGATTTCTAGGTTCTTTTTTTGATGATGTCTTTCAGGTAGTCCAATAATTTTTAAATTACCTTACCTGGATCTATTTTCCAGGTCAGTGGTTTTTCCAGTGAGATATTTCACATTGCCTTCTATTTTTTTTTCATTTGTTTGGATCTGTTTAATAGTATCTTGATTTTTCATAAAGTCACTAGCTTCCATTTGCTCCAATCTAATTCTGAAGTAATGAATATCTTCAGTGAGCTTTTGAGATTCTTTTTCCATATGGCCAATTCAGGTATTTAAGGCATTCTTCCCCCCATTGGCTTTTTAGGCCTATTTTCCCTTTTATATTAGTCTATTTTTTAAGATATTATTTTCTTCATTCAGGTTGTTGAGTCTATTTTCATGATTTTCCTGCATCATTCTCATGTTTCTTCGCAAGTTTTTCTCCACTTCTCTTATTTGGTTTTCAAAATCCTTCTTAAGCTCTTCTATTGCTTGGTGCAGGAGTTCTGACTTCATTGTTTTCCTCCTGTTCCATGCTTTGATCCATTTTCTCTCCAAAAAAGGTGTCCAAAGTCAAATTTCTGTGCTTGCTTTGCTTCCTTTGCTTGCTTATGTTGCCACTCAATTAATTTACTTTTGAGCTTTTTTCCATCATAGAATTCTGCTTCCAGAGAGCACAGCTTTTTCCCAAATTGCTGGGGTTTTCTCAGCTGCTGGAGCTATTAGTTGGGTGCCCTTTCAGAAGCCTCCACATATTCTGGCTCACTGGTAATGCACCCCAGGACCTTCACCCTAGACAGTAATCCAGATTGAAGTAGGTTAAAGCAAGAGTGATTACCCCTCAGACTGGTTGCTTTATTGCCCTACAATCTGCAGGCCAGGGGGTCTGAAGCAGCCATGAGGTAGTGGCTGCTGCACCTCAGCTGCTTCTTGCCCTGAGGGCAGAGGCCAGACCACACTCCCAGACCCCCTATTCCCAAAGTCCACTGACTGCTCAATTTGTCTTTGGCATTTATGGGTTGATAATTCTGAAAACCACCACAGCTGCTGGTGATCTACTCTCCCGAAGTCCCTCCAGTCAGATTCAGTGCTCTTTTTTTTGAAATTTTTTTGAAAATTTTAATGTGACCCCCTGAAAAAAAAAAACTCTCTTGGAAGTAGACCAAATGACTGAGGTGGTTAGCCAAGCAAGAGGACTTCCTCTATTGATCAGTTTCCCCAAATATTACGTTGGAATAATAATATCATGTATCTCATAGGATTTTTGTGCAGATTAAATAAGGTGATACTTGTAAAGCACTTAGTACAGTGCATGAAACGTAGTACATGCTTAATAAGTGCACCTCCCTTCCAACTTTCTGTTGATATGTCATTTAGAAGCTACTTCAAGTGCAATGCATTGTAATAGGATGATCCATCTTGTTAAAATTAAACATTTAT
This sequence comes from Petaurus breviceps papuanus, assembly GCF_028583685.1. Taxonomy (NCBI): domain Eukaryota; kingdom Metazoa; phylum Chordata; class Mammalia; order Diprotodontia; family Petauridae; genus Petaurus; species Petaurus breviceps. The sequence continues at coordinate 4,074,201 of NW_027187325.1, read as the reverse complement.
TATTCAAACTGAATACAACTAAATGTCTATGAAATATAAATAATTAAGTTTTATAATGATTTCTTAAAATTTTGTGGCTTTTTAGTTTTGAAGTCTCAAAAAGTTAAAACTGCACTAAGACTTTTGGGGCACCTTCTACATAGCTTTTCAATTTAATAAATTCAATAAACATTTATTAAGAAACCATTATGTGACAGGCTGGGTAATTTCTAATTGTCTTGACTTATGCCTTGTCACTGACCTCCAATGACTCTGGAGGAGACAGTAAGGCAGATGATTTTGCCAATCTCTGCTTCACTTAAATCCAATTCACTTGCAAGTCAAGACATCACCCTCCTGATGTCATTGATTCTCTTGGAGAACCAAAGATAAGCAATAGTAACAACAATGTGACAAGCACTGTGTAAGCACTGGGCATGAAAAAAGAGGTAAAAGAGGGTCTCTGTCTTCAGGGAACTTAGCAATCCAATGGGGAAGACAACATGAAAATAAATATATGTGTGTATCTATAAGCATATATGTGTGTATATATGTGTGTGTATGGATATGTACAAACACATGCATATACCTGTACACACATATGTAATATACATACACACCTGATAAGTAAGAAATAATTAACATATGGAAGATACTGCTATGAAGGGGGGGGGGCAAGGCTTCCTATTGAAAATGGGATTTTATTTCAGACTTAAAGGAAGCTGGGGAGGTCAGTATTCAGAGCAGAGGACAGAGACTTACTTATCCAGGAATGGTTGACAGCTGGAAAAAAAAAATCCTAGATCTAGGAAATAGAGTGTCTTGTTCATGGAACAAAAAGGAGGCCATAGTCACTGAGTGCAAGATTATACATTAAGGAGTAAGAAGTAGGTAATAAGTAGACTTAATAGATAGGAGGGACTTAGGTTATGAGGGACTATGTAGATCTCTGTCTCTCTCTCTCTCTCTCTCTCTCTCTCTCTCTCTCTCTCTCTCTCT
>NW_027187325.1:4060215-4073213 GCF_028583685.1 Petaurus breviceps papuanus | reverse complement strand
CTCTCTCTCTCTCTCTCTCTCTCTCTCTCTCTCTCTCTCTCTCTCTCGGTCTCTGTCTCTCTCTCTGTCTCTGTCTCTCTCTCTGTGTCTCTGTCTCTCTCTGTCTCTCTCGCTGTCTGTCTCTCTGTCTCTGTCTCTCTCTCTGTCTCTCTCTGTCTCTGTCTCTCTCTCTCTCCCTCTCCCTCTTTCTCTCTCCCTCTCTCTCCTTTTCTCTCCCTCTTTCTCCCTCTCCCCTTCTCACTTCTCCTCCTTCAGATCCTCTCTCCCTCCCTCCCTCTCCCTCTCCCTCTCTCCCTCCCTCCCTACCTCCCTATCTCCTGATACAAAAGACAGTTCCTGAATTTAAGTACCTCACAGTCTAATGGGAGAGAAAACAAACAATAAATATGTATAAAAACTAGATACAGGATAAATAAAAAATAATTAAGGGAGGAAAGACACTAGAATTAAGAAGAGTTGGAAAATGGTTCCTGTAAAAGATGGGATTTTATTTTATACTCTTGAAGGAAGCCAGAGAAGCTGAGGGGCAGATGTGAGGAGGGATAGCAGAGCAGGTTTGGGGGACAGTCAGAGAAAATGCCTGGAGCCATCAGCACTATGTCACAGTAACTCAAAAACAATGTCACTTTAGACTTCATTAAGGGAGATGTACTAAGCAGAATTGTAGTGATAGTGACTTCCAATTTTTGCTTGGTCAAACCACATTTTTGAGAATCTTTTCTGGCCCTGGCCTGTACATTTTAGTTAGGATACTAACCAATTGATCCATCTCTGTGGGAGGCCTGCATTTCACACCATGCCACCCCTAATTGAAGGGCCTGTAAATATTTTGCCTTAAGATATGAAGACCTAGGTGGTTCTTCTTTATTGATCCCATTGTCTTCAAATATTACAATATCTTTTCTGAATGACATTCCCCAGATTTTTTTGCATGACCTTAAAAGGCTCAGAATAATAATTAGACATTTCAGAGAGATGTATACCTGTAAAATGTAAAAGGAAAACAACAAAAAACCAACCAATCTAGAAATTATAGTTGTCCCAATGTGCAAGATGTTATCTTTGAAGGTGGATGTGATTCCTCTCTTTTGAAATTCTCTAACATAGCCTGGGTAAACACTTATCAACAATTAAAAAAGCCAATCTTAGAAATTTGAAAATTAGAATGAGATGGACTCGGAGGCAACATTTCCTCTTGGAGATTCTATGATTCTGGCTCCAGAACCATCAGTACTCTATTAGAACAAAGACATAGTTCTGACTGAAGTTGGAAAGGAATGGGGAATATCATGGACCCTTACATTTATCTAGAAGATAATAAAGTATCTGATGGAAAATAATGGAGCCTCTTTAGTTGGGGAGAAAATATAGACATGAGAAACACTTTCCTGAAGGCCCACTTAAGGAAAATAAATATGATTAGGTTAGCACAGTTAAGTCACAAATCTTTGAGAAGGTGGGTTTTGAGTCAGGTCTTGGAGCTTTTCATGGATGTGTATTGGTAAAGAGTAGAGAAGAACTCATTCTGAGACGGAAGATGAAGGCAGGATCTAGCAACCGATGAGGTGTGGAAGGAAAAGTTTATTGATTTTATCCTTTTTTTTCCTCCTAGCTTGAGCAATACTTTTTTTTCATGTAATTCCTATGACCATTCCCCCCCCCCCCATTTTATAACAGCTAGTCATTTTCCCTGAATGTGATCATCATTACTACTTTTTTTTAAGGAAATCAACATGAATCCTCAAGACTAGGAAACAGTATAGTCAGGATAGTGGTTCAATATCCTGCCCTACCTTGTGGGTCCTCACCTTTTGCTTTCAAATTGCCAAATAAACTCCCCCCAAAAACCTCCTAAAGGGAAAAAAGTGTATGAAATGATTTAAAGAATGGAAACCTGTTATAAAATTCATTTGAGGGTTCTCTGTGCAGCTTGGAAATGAATGAAGAGAGAGGATTCACAACTTGGGCATTGCAAACCCAGTTTTAATCTCCCCACCTTAAAAGTATAAATGATGATGTAAAGTTAAAATGCAGGCAGCTTTTTTGGTGTTTGTTTGTTTTTTTCTTTTGCTTTTTGTAGGGGGAAGGGCAGGGCAATTGGGATTAAGTGACTTGCCCAAGATCATATGGCTAGTAAGTGTTAAGTGTCTGAGGCCATATTTGAACTCAAGTCCTTCGACTCCAGGCTAGTGCTCTCTGTTCACTGTACCACCTAGCTGCCCATCAGGCAGTTTTTAAAAGCAGTCATTTCATATTCCAGATAGATTCTGAATGGAAAACAGAATTAGTTATATTCAAAAACAAAGCGTGTCTTCATTGATCAATGGAAGTTTTAAGTTAAACAACAGAATATGAGATGTTTAACATTAAAGGTGAGACTCAATCATTCAAAATACAAACATAAATAATAGAAATAGCAAAACTGAGAATCTTTGCATTGGAATACACCTTAAAGTTTGATCATGTTTCTACTTGAAGCATAAATTTCCTTGGTAGCATCCTTAACAATGAGGCATAGAGTTTTCAACAGACTCTCGTCAGGACACTCACTTTGCAAAGAAACAATGTAGGCGTTTTTAATTGTTAGGAAGTTTTTTGTTTCTTTGTTTCCTCTAATAAAGCTCCAGAATCAGCAACCCTTCAATTTATAAACATTGGTTCATGGACAGAACTTTTTCCCTTCTCCTTAGGGTCCAACTGAAAGAAGTCACACCCCTGTTCCATGGAACAACCCTCCAAATAGTTGATGGTATTGATCCTAGTCTCATAAATAATTTATTTTTCTCCAGGGTAAATATTCTCAGTCACTTTTGTTAATGTTAATATGATATGGTTAGAATTTCTTCACTATTTTGGTCATCCACCTTTAGCTCCCCTTAAAATTATCATAGGTCTCCCTAAAATGTGATATCTAGTAGGAAACACAGTTTCAAGTGTTCTGATCAGATGATACCACCTTTCCCCCAATATATTACATTCAGTATAACCAAAGTAGACTTGGTCTGGGATGACAATAATAAATAGACTTGGTCTGGGATGACCAATAAAAACACCAAGATTTTGTTGCAACATTCTTGTTTTGAGTAGAGAATCAGAATCTGGCAGCTGTCCATGTCCCTTGATGATTTCCTAAAACTTTGACTGCCAAATTCGACAATTTTGTTTATTTCTATGAGATGGTTTCAATACTTGGAAAATGATGCTTTTTTATATCACTTTGTTTAATGTTTCATCTACTGGAAAGCAAAGAGAAAGCTTTCAAGTGATTTTTCACTTGATGTACCTCTACTAGTATCAATTTTCCTTCCTAATTTTGCCCTAAAGGGAAAAAAAGTAAACCTCAACAGCAGATTAGATTAACAGAGCACAAATTGGCTTTTCTATTGCATTTGGCTTGGTATTCATAAAAGGGGGGAGGTACATATTGTTATTTATAAATGTTTTTTTTTTATAATTTTATGGGTTTATATTTACAAGACCAGTACTCAAAGAATTGATGGGTTTTTTTTTCTTGACACTTTGTGTGCTATAGGAGTTGTATTTTGCCATGGGGTGGATTGTGGCATCTTGATTAAAGTCTTTTGGTTTACACAACTAGTTTTTCTTTTTCTTTTTTTGGAGGGCAATTGGGATTAAGTGACTTGCCCAAGGTCACATGGCTAGTTTTTGTGTTAAGTGTCTGAGGTCGAATTTGAACTCAGGTCCTCCTGACTCCAGGGCCAGTGCTCTATTCACTGCACCACCTAGCTGCCCCCAACTAGGTTTTCTTTAGGTATGAATGACTGAAAGAAGAGCTTGATTTCCCCATCTAATAGACTTCTGAGTCAACAAATGCAGGACTCTTCAATCCAAACAATTAAACACAATCACTAATAAATGAAGTCTGTATTCAGTTTCATTTAGCAGACAATCAAGCAAGGTACTTACTCTGTACAAAACAGTGTCCTAGGTGCTAGAGATACAAAGATGAGAAACAATGGACAGGCTCATGCTTTTCGCACTGATTAATGTATTTTATCAATTATTCAAACAAGCAAGAAGGATGTGACTAGAGTACCAAGACTAGGAAGCTTTAAACTAATCTCTGGATTTCCCCCTTTTATGTCTAAAAATCAAATGAACAAATATGAAAATGGGGAACTCTGATCAGATCCTAGCAAGTTATATTTAAAACTGTACAGGGTAGCCACACAGTGATTGATAGTTAGACAACTCTGAACTTTCTTGATTCATGGACAGCAGAAGTCTAGGACTTTGTAAATATAATAATTGATATAGACCTCTCCCATTGATTGCTTTTAAAGGCTACAGAGAACTTTTAACTCATTGTTATTATTGTTTATTTGTTTGTTATCATGACCCTATTCGGGGTTTTCTTTGCAAAGCTACTGAAGTGCTTTGCAATTTCCTTCTCTAGTTCATTTTACAGATGAAGAAAGTGAGGCAAAGCAGGGTAAAATGACTTCTCTGGTAACAAAGCTGGTGAGTGTCTGAGGCTGGATTTGAACTCATGAAGATATGTCTTCTTGCTACTAAGCCCAGTGCTCTATCAACTTTATAATAATAATAATAACTATTAAAGTTATTTTACACAGAGGTCTTTACCCCTCTATTTTACACAGATGTCTTACATATGTCTCAAAATATACCTCTTTTACTTATTTCCATGTTTCTTACCCCAAGGTTTGTTCAGTGGTTTTCTGCCCATTTATCCTCAAATCATTCTTTTGTGTTTAATCTTTCATTACCCAAATCATTAAATTTATCCTATTGACTCAGATAATAGATTACATTTGCTAAAACTGAACACATGATTCACTATGTGGAAGTGAAAGACCTGGTTCTGCTTAAAATCTATTCAAATTGTTTTGTATTTAAGAGTTATGAATGACAACTTATAGTTGGTTGAATATCAAAAATGCCTGGAATTTATTCTGAGTGTTTCTGCCTCATCATTTACATCCTTATGCTCAGACCAAAGACCCAGTCTTGGATTAATGATAAAAAAAGTACATCTCATTTATGAGTTACCTTATATGATATCTTTACAGATAAGGAAACCAAATGTCTGAATGTTTCAATAGCATACACAGGACCATCCAAATAATAAGTGGCAGAGGTTAGATATAATCCTGGGTTTCTGATTCCATATTCAGGGCTCTTTCCAGAAACGGGAGGAAATTGTAGGTATTTATGTCCCAAAGTGGGGGAAAATGATGTGATCTCCAACTTCACACCTCCCAGTATCAATCCCAACCTCTTTTTCTTCTGTCTTGTATCTTTTCCAGGAAGCAATCTGAATGATGGCCTGTGGCATTCAGTTAGTATCAATGCCAGACGGAACCGCATTACTTTGACACTGGATAATGATGCAGCATCCGCTGCTCATGAAACTACTCGGCTGCAGATTTACTCTGGAAACAGCTACTATTTTGGAGGTAGTTATTTAGCCTTCTAGAAAGAAACCAAAGCGGGAGTCAGGCATTTAGGATTTATTTCCTTATTATAACCTTAATTTCCACATTTTTATTTGTCCTGGTTCTCCCCAAAATAATAGTAAACTTTTTCACTAGAGAAAATAAAGATCACCTGAGAGTACAGCAGGGTAGAAGGTAGGCTTAGCAATAGCTGCTCTTATATAGTGTTTTAAGTTTTGAAAAAAAAACACTTTATATATGTCATCTCATTTCATCTTACAAGTGGGAGGCAGTTACTTTCATTTTTTTGCATTTACAGATGAAGAAACTGATACTAAGAGATGTTAAGGGTTTTCCCAGAGTCCCAAAGTTAGTAAATACCAGAGACAGAATTTGAATTCATGTCTTCTTCATTTCTAGTATAATACTCTATCTGCTGTATACTCTCTCTCTGGTATATATATACTTAATCTAACTGACCTCAGCAAATATTCAGAAGAAATAACTCAACTAAAAACTTGACCATGACTCAGGAAGTCATAATATTGACTGTGCCATATGTAACACAGTCTCCTTAAAGTCATTAACATTTCAACCAATCTATTGTGGTGTGAGGTGATAACTGATAATTGGCATTCTTGAGGTAACCTTCAAATGAGATATAAAATGTGGATACTTCATAGAGAATGTAAAATTCTCCCAAACCTTACTACCACATCCTTCATTTAGGCAGCATTTCTAACAATTTTTTCATCTTAACACACATATATTGTAAGGCTTTCACAAGATGTTACAGAATTTAGAAATTGATATTAACCAAGTTTAATTTTTTTTGGTCATAAATATAACCTGAGAGTGAGTTTTATACACCAATTAAGTGACAGGTATAGACAAAACAAAATAAAACAAAATCCATAGCCTACTTATAAATAATATTTAAGGACAAGGTCCATGGCTAATATAGGATCTGATTTTTTTGTCATTGTACACAATTTACCCACTCATCTGCTAAAGCCATTTTTTGTTATGCTATCCAATGTAAAACATGACTGTGTACATTGTTGAATCAAAAATTCAGAGGTTAGTGGAGGGGATAAATAAAATATTTAAAGTATGATTTGTACATTGTTCTTCTAATGCTTGAAACATATTTTATCTCTGTTTGAAAGTTCATCAAGGCTTAATGAAGGTAGAGTCTTATACATAGACTAAACAGGCAAAATGATCTCATATTGCAATTCAAAGGGAGGAAAAGAAGGTTACCCTACAGCTCCACCCCTTACCCTAACCAAATTTCTATTAACTACTCACCGAGGCTAAAAATTCTTCACACAGGGAGAACATGTCTCGTTCCATACTTAGGAATTAGCCTTAATATTCTTATCCCAGAATAGTTTATAATCCATGCTAAGGTTGATGCAGTGTGGATCTTATCCTGACAGGGGTGTAGGCAGAAAAGAATAGAAGGATTCTGAGTACCCAAAGGTGATAGAAAGGTAATGAATAGAGAATCTGGAATCCCCCCAAAGAGTTCCAGAACATATTTCATGGGACTCAGGGATTGTTTCTAATTAATTTACATTGTAAAATAACTAATAGGCATCTGCAAAGCCTTGCGGGTAAAACACTTACCCTCCCCCTAGTTTGAATAGGTGCTATTTTTGGTAAGTCCTAATGGCAAATGGACCTGCTTCAGCCCAGATTCATTTCAGAATTGCAGAGTTTGAACAATTATTCCTCATGTAGTTTGCTACTCTAAGAAAGGTGAAAAATCAGCTGAGGTACTAATAGTCAACTTAGATAAATTCTCTTTGCAGCTGCAATTAGAAACTCGAGAATCCTCCTCCATTTTATAGGATGGCTATGAGCTATTAACCAGCTGTTGGGTTTCAGGAAAACAGAGTCTTATCTATTAGGGTGGTTGAAATAATTCCCCATTATTTATGGCTTATTGCTGTCATTTTCAAGACTGCTTTGCCATATGCTCTGAACCTATTAGAATGATGGAGGCTAGGGTCTGTGACTAACATATCAAATAAATACCTATGCTATTGTTTACTTGCACTAAGCAAGAAAATAGTAATATGTCAGTAGCAGTCTTGTCATGTGAATCAAATGAAAGCATAGGTGATTGGGTGAAGGAGAAAGTTGAAAGAGATGGAGATGAGAATGAATAAAAAAAACTTAAAAAGGTAGATTTTTTTTGTTGTCCTCATGAACTCATAGCACTATAATGCCATTCATTTATAGTCCCTGTTCTTTTGAAAGTTCTCATACATTTTAATGTCACTTTATAATTTCAATTACATCTCAATGCATACCTTTCTTAAGAAGTAACACTGCTAATGTTAACAATTATTCCTTACCTATAGTACAGTTTCCATCAAAAGTGTAATTCAGAATTAAAGCTAACATTTAGACTTTTTTCAAGATTGAACACATATTTTTATGTATCTTAATATATAACTTTCTTTGGATCAAGTACACAATGCATTTGAATTATGAAGTTTACCAAACAAACATAAAATGAGAGAGAAAAATTTGTTGCAGTGCTATGAGATTCTTTAATACTTTTTTTTTCGGCAACATGATTAAGGCCCTCTTTGTACTGTTTCTGTCCCCTTCCTTGAAAATACTACGATTTACAACAAAAGCTATGAATAAAAAGTACCTCAGATAATTAGACCTCAAGGTCTTCTATCAATAGGTCACCAAAGAAATGACTGATCATTTCAGTATTCTTCTTCATCTTTTTCTCTCTCCCACAGGGTGCCCAGACAATTTCACCGATTCCCAATGTTTAAATCCCATTAAGGCTTTCCAAGGCTGCATGAGGCTCATCTTTATTGATAACCAGCCCAAGGACCTCATTTCAGTTCAGCAAGGTTCCCTGGGGAATTTTAGTGATTTACACATTGATCTGTGTAGCATCAAAGACAGGTAATTATTGTCTCTTCTCCTCCTCCCCTTTCCCATTCTCACTGTTCAAAGCCTGGGTTTCTTTAAGCACAATTCTAATCTACCAGCATTATCCACATTAGACATAATCGAGTCACCAAATGGAAAATATTTCTGAAAAGGATTCCAGGCCTGAAGAAAAAATGGTTTAAATTCCCTTCATGTTGACTTGAAATAAATATGACATGCAAATTAAATCAAAATATAAACTTATAAAAGGATTAAAATTTTATGCATAAACAACATTTGATTGTGTTGAAGTTAAGAGTAGAAGGGAAGAAGGTAGGGAAAAATAACTTCTTTCAAAACATTTCATTCCTATTGAAGAGTTTATTTTTGTTAATGGAGAATGATCAATGTCATGTGTTTGAAATAATCTTTTCTGATGGCCACTTTGTTTTTGAAATACACCTTTCTGACAGCAACTTTGCTTTATTAAAACATAGGTAAAAAGGATGGCACCACATACATCATCAACTCTAGTTGGCATCTGTAGCACAAAGTTACTTTAGGCTACACAAGACAGGTTCCTGACTAAAGAGCATTTATTGTGTCATCCAGGATTTAGAAATACCAAAAATTAAGAGACACTAAGAAGAAGTAAGTTTTCTTTCATCTCAGTTGACTCCTCTTTTTCAGTCAAGGTCTACCTCCTCTTGGAGGAGAAAAAAAATCTCTAAATTCAAAAGTGGGCAAATATAGGGGCAAATAAATTCTTTTTTTTTCAAAAGCTTTATTAACTTCTGATTTACATTATTCATTTCTGCCAGATGTTGTTACAAATGTTCTCCCCATTTTTCCCCTACCCACCACCCCAAAATAGCAGTCCCACAGGATATCCCCTCCTCCAATCAGCTCTCTCCCATATCTTCTCCCATACCGCCTTCGATTTTTCCAGTAGGGCATGGTGGATCTCTATGCCCCAGTGCCAGTATATTTTATTTCCCAATTATATGTAAAATAGTATTAATAAGAGTATATATATATTTGAACATTTGATTTTAAAACTTTGAATTCCAGATTCATTCCCATCCTCCTTTGTCACCCACCCTTACTGGGAAGATAAGCAATTCAGTTATAGGTTGTACATGTGTAGCTAATGCAAATTATTACCATAGTACATATATTGTAAAAGAATGACTATATTTCCCTCCCTCCTATCCCAACTCCCACTTGTTCTATTCTCTACTTTGATCGCGTCCTTTTTCAAAAGTGGGTGCTTCCAACTTCCCTGTCCCCTAGTGCACCCTCCCTTCCATCATCCCTCCTTTCATCCCCTTCCCCCCTACTCTCCTGTAGGGTGAGATACCCTATTTAGTGTGTATTACATTCCCTTCCTGAGCCAAATTCAATGGGAATAAGGTTGACCCATTCCCTTTTGCCTTCCTATTCCATTGTAACCATTTTCTCTTGCCTATTCTATATGAGATAGTTTACCCCATTCTGCCTCCCCATCTCCTCTCATTATATTCCTCTCTTACCTCTTAATTTCCCCTTTTAAGTATCATCCCTTCCTATTAAATTGGTCCTGTGCCCTCTATCTCTATATACCTGTAAACATATATACACACATTCACATATGTATTCATATGCCAATATTCCCTCCAATATAGACATATATACACACACACATATATATATACATATATATATGTATATATATATATATATATATATATATATATTTCTCTTCCCTTCAACTATTTTCATACTGAGAAAAGTTTCATCAGTTACAATTATCGATTTTCCATGTAGGAATATTAATAGTTCAACTTTGATAAGTTCCTTATGATTTCTTTTCCCTGTTTATCTTCTCATGCTTCTCTTGCTTCTTGTATCTGAATGCCAAATTTTCTGTTCAACTCTGTGTTTTTTTCATTAAGAATGCTTAGAAGGCCTATATTCCACTGAATGACCATATTTTCCCCTGAAACATGATACTCAGTTTTGCTGGGTAGGTGATTCTTGATTTTAATCCCAGCTCCTTTGCCCTCCGGAATATCATATTCCAAGCCCTTCAATTCCTCAGTATAGAAGTTGCCAGATCATGAGTTATCCTGACTGTGTTTCCACAATATTCAAATTGTTTCTTCCTGGCTCCTTGTAATAATCTCTCCTTGATCTGGGAATTTAGGAACCTGACTATAATATTGCTAGCAGTTTTCTTTTTGGGATCTTTTTCAGGAGGTGATCAGTGGATTCTTTCAACCTCTATTTTGCTTTCTGGTTCTTAAACATCAGGGCAGTTTTCCTTGAGAATTTCTTGGAGGATGATTTCTAGGTTCTTTCTTTGATCATGTCTTTCAGGTAGTCCAATAATTTTTAAATTATTTCTCCTGCATCTATTTTCCAAGTCAGTGGTTTTTCCAATAATATATTTCACATTGCCTTCTATTCTCACATTTTTTGGATCTGTTTAACAGCATCTTGATTTCTCATAAAGTCATTATCTTCTGTTTGCTCCAATCTAATTCTGAAGGAATTATTCTCCTCAGTGAGCTTTTGAGATTCTTTTTCCATCTGGCAAATTCAGCTTTTTAAGGCATTCTTCTCCTCATTGCCTTTTTGAGCCTCTTTTGCCATTTGAGTTATTGTATTTTTAAGGTGTTATTTTCATCAATCAGGGTGTTGACTCTCATTTCATAATTTTCTTGCATCGTTCTCATTTCTCTTCCCAATTTTTCCTCCACTTCTCTTATCTGCTTCTTAAGGTCCTCTATGGCCTGTAATTAGCTTTTTTTTTTTTTGAAAGCTTTTGGTCCAGGAGTTCTGACTTCACTGTCTTCCTCATGTTCCATGATTTGATCCTTTTTGTCCCCAAAATAGGAATCTAATGTTGGATTCTTCTGATTGCTTTGCTTCCTTTCCTGGTCATGTTGCCACTCAATTACTTGATTTTTGGTTTTTTTTTGCCACAGTAGGACTCTGCACCAGATAGGGGAGCTTTGTTCCAAATGCTGGGGTTTTCTCTCTGAAGTATTAACATGCACTGTCAAGCTGGTCACACACCCCAGTACCTCCACCCTAGAACACAATCCAGATCCAAGCTGGTTAAAGCAAGAGCAATTACCCCTCAGACTGGTCGCTTGGTCCCCCTATATTCTGCAGGCCTGGAATGGAAGCTGCCACATAGTGCATCCCTCAGAGGCTTCTCACCCTGGAGGCCAAAAGCTGAGGCATTCCCAACTACTGGGTCTCAAAGTCCACACTGCACTGACCTCTCACTTTGTCCTTAGAATCTATTTGTTGATAATTCTGGATCACCACAGCTGCTGGTGATCTGGAGTGCCTCCAGCCTGAGGCTGATCAGGGCCTCCCTGGGGCTAAAACCTGGGAGTGGGGCTGGGCTCAGGTCCCAGAACTCTGTGCAGGTCTGCTGGGATGTGCTCAGTGAGAGGTTAGCTACTCTGTGTCATTTTGTGGGTTCTGCAGCTCCAAAGTTTGTTCAGAGTCCCCTTTTACATGAATTGGGGAAGGTGGAGGAGGGAGCTGTGCATAGGTCCTGTTTCTACTGTGCCATCTTGACTCCGCCCAAATAAATTATCCTCAGAGAAGTTCCCTAGGATATCCTTTTTCTTTTTCCCATGTGCTCTAAGTCTAGAAATATTACCATAAATCATAAATGAAAATTGTTTACCAATGGGATTTTAAAAGTCTCACTGATATGATTTGGCAGAACTTGACTTGCAAGTTTCCTTTCAAATACCATTTGATATGTGATCCCAAGCAAAGTATCCTCCTTTCTTCTGGTAATCTATCTCCTTCCTCTTCTGACTTTCTGGCGAAGAAGCTAATAGATGTGTGTGTTTGTGTGTGTGTTCTATTAGAATTTATTAATTTATAAACCTTGAGATAAGAAAAAAAAGTATTGAAATAAATCACTACTACCCTGACAATTCTAGTTAATGGTAAGAATATGAAGGCACATTTCATTAACTACTCCCATTTCTGTAGTAAAGGTGCTATGTGATATTTATCAATGGGGAGTCCTTTCTGAAATCTTCATAACTCCATGGGACATGCACATTACTTTTGATTATACAAAAGTCACTGCCAAGCACACTCTACTTTTGTATAATTGTGTTGCACATTATTGTATTATATTTCATTGTATTTGCTTAATTGAATAAAAAGGATTGCATTTAACTATGTGAGGAAAGTAACATTTTTTCTTAATTTAGCAGAAAATGCATTTTGCACAAAAAATGGCTATGTATGAAAGGACTTTGTATAGTTCATTCTTTCTTGATATGAATATAATATGAGGTGTTTTTTGTTTTCTTTTGGTCAATTTGATTGAGTCTTGGTTTGGGGGATAAGAGTCAATTAAGCAGTATCTACTATAATAAGCCAACATTATCATTAGTTGATTTATCTATGGCATTATCAGCAATGCCTGTGATCTGTTTTATCAACTTATTTCAACAAATACTTATTGCATATCTATCATAGCACAGAAAGAAAGAAAGAAAGAAAGAAAGGAAGGAAGGAAGGAAGGAAGGAAGGAAGGAAGGAAGGAAGGAAGGAAGGAAGAAAGGAATGAAGGAAGGAAGGAAAGAAGGAAGGAAGGAGAAACAGAAAGAAAGAAAGAAAGAAAGAAAGAAAGAAAGAAAGAAAGAAAGA